>NW_007735597.1:16994-18053 GCF_000696425.1 Galeopterus variegatus
CTTTGCTTTTATTAACGTGGTGTATCACATTTATTCATTTGTATATATTGAACCAACCTTGCATCCCTAGGATGAATCCCAGTTGATCATGGTGTTTAATTTTCTGTATGTGTTGCTGTGTTCTGTTAGCTGGTATTTTATTGAGGATTCTTGCATCTCTGTTCATCAAGGATGTTGGCCTATAATTTTCTATTTTTGATTCATCTTTGGTTTTGGAATTGGTGATAGTTGCCTCATAGAATGAGTTTGGAAAAATGGCTTCTGTTTCAATCTTTTGGAACAGTTTGTAGAGAATTGGTATCAGTTCCTCTCTGAAGATTTGGTAGAACTTGCAGCGAACCCATCCAGTTCTGGGCTTTTCTTTGTTGGGAGCCTTCTAATAACAGCTTCAATCTCTTTTATTGTTATTGGTCTGTTCAGATTTTGTTTATCTTCTTTCTTCAGTTTTGGTAACTTGTATGCATCCAGAGATTTATCCATTTCCTCCACATTTTAAAATCCAGACATTTATATGGAACAACAAAAGACCATGCAGAGCCAAAGCAATCCTGAGCAAAGAAAAATAAAGCTGGCAGCATAACACGCCTTGACTTTAAGTTATATTACAAAGCTATAATAACCAAAACAGTATGGTACTGGCATAAAAACAGACACATGGGCCAATGGAACAGAATAGAGAACCCAGAAATTAACCCATGTGCCTTCACCATCTGATCTTTGACAAAGGCAGCAAGACTGCATACTTGGGAAGAGACTGTCTTTTCAACAAATGGTCCTGGGAAAACTGGATAATCAAATGTAGGAGAATGAAACTAGACCCATATCTTTCACCATATACCAGAAACAACTCAAAATGGATTAAAGAATTAAATATACATCCTGGAAAATAAGACTTCTTAAAGAAAACATAGGGGAAACACTCCAGAAAATAGGAGTGGGTACAGAATTCATGAATAGGACCCCCAAAGCACAGGCAACTAAAGGTAAAATAAACAAATGGGATTATATCAAACTAAAAAGCTTCTGCACAGCAAAAGAAACAATCAACAGAGTAAAAAA
>NW_007735597.1:18905-19999 GCF_000696425.1 Galeopterus variegatus
TGTGTATTGCAGCTCTATATACAATAGCCAAGAGCTGGAAACAGCTGAAATGTTCATCATCTGATGAGTGGATAAGGAAACTGTGGTACATCTACACAATGGAATTCTACTCTGCGATAAAAAAGAAAGATATACTACCATTCACAACAAAATTATATTAAGTGAAACAAGTCAGGGACAGAGAGAAATACCACATGTTCTCACTTATTTGTGGGAGCTAAATATTAACAAATGAATAAATACACAAACAAATAAAGGGTGGGGGGAAGAAGACAGAATAAGCACAAAAATTCCTTGAAGTATTTAGGCCAACTGCACAGATATGATGCGGGGGTTGGGGAGGAGAAAGGGTAAAGAGGAACAGATAAAGGGGCATGAAAATCAAATACAACGTATTCTGATAAGTAAAATTAAATTAAATTAAAAACAAACAAACAAACAAATAATAAAACATAAAAAGCCAAACCAGAGCAGCAGCCCCAGGCCCATGCTGACCCCTGCTGACCCAGGACCTGTTCCTGGGAATGGGCTGGGATACAGCAAGGTTGTTTTCTTCAACGACAGTTCCCAATGCTGCTCTGATGGGCCACCATCAGCCCATCTGGGCAGCCAGTCCCACCCGCCAAGGCCAACCCAAGGCAGGCAGGCCCAGGAGGGCCAGACCCCACAGACCCAGAGTTCTTAATAAATCGCCTTCCCTGCAGCCACAGTGCACCTGAGGCTGCACTTCCTGCCTCCCATCAGTGCTGCAGAGCTGCAGGCCAGGAGGGTGTGAGGACTCCCGGGCCCTGCAGTATCCAGCTCAAGTGGCCTGCTGGACCCACCACAGGCAGAGCTGGACAGTGAGCCACTGATGACGTTGGTGTGGCTCCCACACCTGCCATCTGAAGTTCTCCTACAGCAGGCAGACATGAGGAAGCAAGAAAAAAGACCTAATGAGGCATAGACCAGGTTAATCCACCCATATAAAAAGAGCACCTGAGGCCAGAAACCAGGACACATGACTCAATTTCAGCACTGTGTGCCTCTCACATGGCTCCCATCCAGTGTCTGCTCCTTGGTGTCTAAAATCTTTGCACATATCTGGCCTGGTG
>NW_007735597.1:21061-21438 GCF_000696425.1 Galeopterus variegatus
CCATCCCCAGCCCCCTTTGGCAGCCACCCTCGACACACAGCCCAAAGGATACGACTTTGGCTCAGAAGCCAGGGATGGCCTGGATGATGGCCGTTCTCCGCTCAAGGTGACGCCTGCGTGTCTGCCCAAGTTTCCGCTTGAGCCGAGCAGAAGCCCTGCTGCCTCGGGCATTCACCGTTCCCAGCTCCAACTGAAGGATCTCCAAAGCCTCCAATGGCGGCCGGGTCACCTTGGGTAACCAGGCTAGCGGTGCCTGCCTGAAGTCCTCGTCCCCCTCCTCCTGCTCCTCGGCCACGACCTCGACCACCTCCATTATGTCCAGCAAGTCCAGCGCCACCTCCTGCCCGGTCGCCACCGCCTCCCTCTCCGCCGCGGCC
>NW_007735597.1:23066-26119 GCF_000696425.1 Galeopterus variegatus
TCCTCCTCAGGGCATGGCACAATGGAGGCGATTCAGCAGAATGTCGAGCCGCCTGCATGCAAACATTTATGCAGTGCCTTCCCAGAGACTGAGAGAACAGGCCGTGGCCTGCTTTCTACCAATCGCAGAAGGCAACCGCATGGATGTCAGTGGCCGTGTGAAATTTGGAAGAAAGGAAGTATTTGTCAGGTTTTCAGGTTCATCTCTTCAGTATGCACAGTCGGTCTGTAGGTCAAGGGTGTCATCCAGATCTCCTACACCCTTCTGCCCTTCTTTCTCCTGATCTTTCTCTTTTCTCCCCTCACTGTTGGGTAGAGGGTAGCGAGCGTGGTTCCCCATAGGCTGTGTTGGGTGACTGATGTCACTGTCTTGTGTTCTAGTGTCTGGACGGAATTGTACACGGGCACCCCCTAGCTTCACAACTGTGTTTTCTGCCCTTCCTTCTTTATTCTGGTAACGGGGTTTTGCACTTTCACTCGCACAAGTAGACTCCCGGGCTACCTCTTGCAAAAGAGGCAAGGTGAGAAGGACCAGGGGAAAGAGGGCGTGAACGACACAGTAAAAACTGCCTGGGGCCAAGATGTGTGAAGTCCTACTTGTCCTTCGACACTGTTGATGTTGACAGATTGGCACCAATTAGTACCCCCGCACCACCGCCTCCTTCGTTCTGGATGCTCCCTCTCACCAGACACCACGCTTGAGCCTCAAGCACTGTCTGGTCAATCAGGCTCTCAGTCCAACATTCTCTTCACGACGCACACATGTTCCCATGCTTTTCCCTGAACTTCCCCGGGAGTGTCCTCACACCAGCTGCTGTGTGAGCCCAAGACTTCACTGGCTTTTATTCTCTCTAACAAACCTGGAGGAGGCCCCTGGGAGCCAGCGAGCTCTGAGATGTTCTCCTTTGCTCCTGGCATGCACAAATGTGAACTGTCTAGGTTAATATCAGGACGGGAATTTTGAGGGCAGTACAGCCATGCAAGTTTGTGGAAGAATTAGGTCCTCTGAAAGTGAGGAAAGATAAGGCAGCCTCCGCTCCTGCCCGATGGAGACTTTGCACGGCACACCCATGGAAACCGCATGAGAGTGGCTGTTATGGGAAATGTCCCTGCTCTGGGATCGTCACTACTGGTCTCTTTTCCAGGAGCGAACATTTCTCAGTACGCCTCCTGGTCTGGGATGGACCCTGAACGCCCTCTTTGATTTCTACGTAGGAGTCCCACTTTTTCTGTCCTAAAGTGTGTGTGTTCCTTGGACATTCCCATACCAAAACCAATCCCTGCAGCCAGAAACATATGGAATCAACCACCTGTCAGAAACATCCAGGTTCGGTGAGATATGAAAGAGTTTCCCTTGACCTCAGTGAAACAAGGTGAGATGTCCAAGTCACCCTCAGACGGGCTGCACAATAATGGTGACCGAGATGAGCGAAAGAGCAGTAAGGGCATTCGACAGAGAGTGCTATGGACATGTTGAAGTGAACATTTTGACATGCAGGCATAGAAGATACGAGACTCATAGAACCATACAGCTAGTGAGATCAGGTGACACAGTCTCACTGACATGGACAGGGAGACAGAGAGAGAGAGACAGAGACAGAGACTGAGGATATGAACGGACGAGGACGGGGACATCCTCACGTGCATTGTGCATTCTAAAACAGTAACAGCAAATGCCTGGTTCAAGAGGACACGAGGAAAGGAATTGTTACTTAGGGATTGAGCCAGAAAACTCACAAATTCATGAGGTCTTTACTCCTGGATTGTGACGGGCTTGGGCCCATTCAACCTGGCATTGAAGAAAGGACGGCGGAGGCAAATCACACCAATGGGACCTCACTTGGTATACCGCCCTATCATTTGGCCCTGGAAAAATCCCTAGTGAGAATGGGTTCCCCCTATGTGTAGATATGTGCTTCGAGAAGACACTCAGCTTAGTCGTGTTCTCTAGGATGTCCCCGAGAGTATACCTTGGCACATGAGCCTGCAGACGGCTCCGTCATACTTTACTGTCCAGTGTACGTCATTGCCCTCCACCTGCACACTTCATTTCAGGGCAGGGCAGAGGTTAATGGTGCCATCGTTTGTAACTTCCGGGAGATGACCTTGGCTTTGAGACAAAGCCCAGGCTTTACCCTGCTCTTCAGAGCCTGAGTGGCTCCTTCCTGAAAGACTGGAAGGAGCCTACTACACAAGGAAAAGGACCTGTCTCAAGAGCTCGGTGTCGGGCACCGGGTTGCTATCCCATCAGCACAGTCCCGGAAACATACTTGCATGTCCCATCAGGATAAATCCTGAGCACTGGTGCGTGAGAGTTGGCATAGTCCCTGAAGTTAGGGCCTGCGGGCTATGAGGGCCTGTCTCAGTCCTGAGTGTGGAGTGTCTGTGGGGAACGCAGGCAGAACAGGTCAACACTTGCTCTCTCCAGATTCCCGAGCCTGCCAGCCCAGGTTTGCACAAGAGGGGCCATAGGTCTGCAGTCTGATGCTGAAAAACAGCAAGTGACTTCGAGGGCCAGAAGGAGGTGTGGGCAAGGAGAATCAGAAACCTGCTTGCTCAAGCTACCTGTGCTACCGGGATACCTCTGCCGCCATCACATTTGAGGAGGAGTCCTTTGGGATCAGTGAGATCGTCGGCATGACTTGTCCCATGATGGTCAGAACTATCACATTTGCAGAGTGGGAGGACGACCAGAAGCACACATTGAGACTCGCCAACCCCAGGTGTGGCAGGATACACCCTTTACCATGAGTGCCAGTTTCAAGTATTCCCAGGGAGCAGCAGCACAATCGGGAAGGAGCCATACTCAGGAAGTGCTTGCCACCAAGCATGTGAGGCTTTTGACCTTTGCTGTGCCTGTCCTGTTCTCTATCACTTCCATTGCCCTTCAGCCCATAAGCTGGGATGGCCTCAGAACACATAAGGGCTGGGGTTCCAAGTACTGTGTGTGGGTGGCCAGCCTACCCAGAGGAAGACAGAGACTCAGTGGACTGTCTCCTGAGAAGAAAGTACTCATAGAGGGCACTTGTGTTTCCTAGTCATGCGGCCTGGGTC
>NW_007735597.1:26983-34099 GCF_000696425.1 Galeopterus variegatus
AAAAATCTGAAGCACACATTGAGACCCACCACCCCCAGGTGTGGCAGGATACACGCTTTACCTTCAGTGCCAGTTTCAAGTATTCCCAGGGAGCAGCAGCACAGTCGGGAAGGAGCCATACTCAGGAGGTGCTTGCCACCAAGCACGTGAGGCTTTTGACCTTTGCTGTACCTGCCCTGTTCTCTATCACTTCCATTGTCCTTCAGCCCATAAGCTGGGAGGGCCTCAGAACACATAAGGGCTGGGGTTCCAAGTACTGTGTGTGGGTGGCCAGCCTACCCAGAGGAAGACAGAGACTCAGTAGACTGTCTCCTGAGCAGAAAGTACTCATAGAGGAGGGCACTTGTGTTTCCCAGTCATGCGGCCTGGGTCCAAGGCCTAAGCCTTCTTATTGGAAACAAAGATGGGGGAACCATACTTGCCACCTCTGCCATTGGCGGGTGCAGACGCACACGAGGGGAGGGATCTTTGATGTGGCTTTTACACCATCCCCTCTAGTGTGACCTTGGCCTGCCTCCATTCGCCTCTAGTGGAAGCCAGCCTGGAGTAACACAGGAATCCACAGGGGCACAAGCAGTCACGAGGGGCGGTGTTTCTTTCTGGCACTGCCCTATTTTCCCTAATCTCTATAGTCAGGATCCCAGCATCACTTACCTTATGCCCGACACCCTAGTGCTCTCCCTGTAGATGACTCCTACCTGCATATCCAGCCTCCTGTCTGAGCACATTGCTCCTGTGGGCTTGGTACGTAGTCCCAAAGGGAGCCTGCATGTATGTGCCTTCTAATCCGTGTGGATCGGCGAGTGAAAATAAAGATGCCGAGTGAAGCTCAAGCACGAATACTGCACACTAAACAAGGTGTGACCAGTCACCTACACCCCTGCTCACCACACTTGTTCTTTGATTCCTTGGCCTCTCCACGTGGAAGGTCTCCGGTTTAGTAGCCTGTCCTGTTCTCTCCCCGTATTCCCTGCCTCCCGCCCCATTTGCTGGAATTCTGACCTCGACAGTGCTCAGCTGGGGCTGTGCCCACCTCGTCCACTCTCCCAGGCCACTTTCCAGACACGCTCTTACACAGGGATTCCCAGGCAGCCAATTCAACAGCCCACTCCGGTTTCATCTATTCACCAGATCCGTTCGATTCCCCAAACAAGCACACAGAAGACCCATGCAGTCTTTTAATATTTATTTGTTCCTGGGTGCCGTTCCAGACCATCGCCGTCTTCTCGATGTGCGGTATCTCTCGCAAGCCATTCGTAACTCCTCTCGCGGGCTGAGAAAAGTCCACGGCTCCCAAACGATCCTCCTTAGTGCTCTGCTTCTGAAGACCTGGAGATCGTTAAAACGCACACGCACGCACACAGGAAGACGTGAAAGTGTGTGTCTCTGACCAGTACTGCACATACTCTCAGTTCTCAGGCCCCCTTAAGGTACACTCAATCCCTTGCCCTTTTAGGATTCTTCTCAAAGTCTCTCTCATAAAAGCAAGTGGGATCCTTAGAGGCCCTGTACCCTTGCCCTGTACCCTTACCCTGTACAGAGACTGCATGGTTATGGCAATCTGAGGATTGAAATGAAAACTCACAGCCTGCTCAAATTATCACCATAGTCAAAGGAGGCACAGGAAAGAGCAATTGTACAAGAACCCGTGCACGTCTGAGTGGAAGGCGAGAGAGTGACCTAGGTGGGCCCCAACTCAGTGGACCTCAGGAGGCTTGAGTTTGTATGGGGCTGAGGCGGAGCCCTGCAATGAAAATTAAAAGGAACATCATTTCTGTCTGAGCCTGGCTTCTTCTTTAGGGACTATGGACGTGGCAGGTGGCCTAGCTGGCTTAAGCTCACCTGCTCCTCAGCTGCTGCCATTACATTTCCCATGAGCTCCTACTGCTCCCACACCCTGCATGACCACGTTGTGGTCACTGTGGTGATCCCGGAGCCTCAGGTACTCCATTTGCATCTCAGGTAACCCACATGCACACATTCAGCCCCACATTCGGGCTGCTCACCTGGCCTCCTCTACGTTTCCTCTCAAGTTGTCTTCCTCCCTGGGGTAGTACTTCAGTGGATTAAGCCACAGTTCCTCGATGATAATCTGGTGGGGGAACTAGGAAAACTCAAATCACCCTTCATACCCCATTCCCAGAACACAGGAATCCCCGCTCCTTACTTGCAGATCACGTCATTTCTCATGATGCCCACAGGGGCCTCACCTCAGCAATCCTGTCTGGCCCTGGGCAGTTGTGGTCACACAACCAGTTAAAGAAGTTCAGGCTGGGCCGGCCTGGTGGCGCACTGGAGAGTGCGCTGCTTGGGAGCGCGGCAGCACTCCCACCGAGGGTTCGGATACCATGTGGAGACCGGTTCCCACTCACTGGCTGAGCGCGGTGCGGGCGCGACACCAAGGGTTGCGATCCCGTTACCTGTCAGTAAAGAAGACAAAAAGGAAAAAAAAAAAAACATGAGTGGTGTCTTGTCTGAATTATATCCATAACCTATGATTGGCTTGCTACATCTAGGCTCCCCCATTTATGATATAGTGGCTCTCTGTTGAGTAAAAAGGGCATAGCCTCAAGAACTTTCAAATTCAGATTATTTCCTTTAATTTTATTTCACTTAGAGCCCCATCCCTTTGCAAATCTTGGGCTCAAGCTACAACAGGCACTTCCTTGTTCCCTGAGCTGTTCTCTTACTCTCAGGCTTCCATGCAAGGCTCTACCCGGGCAGCTGTCTCCTTCCTCCCTTCTCACTGACAAACTCCTGTTCACCCATCTGGCAGCATGGACTGCCTCAACCGCCAAAGAAGGATCAATGGCTTCCTCCTCTCTATTTCTGTGGTTTGTCACTTATAAATGAAAATCTATAGTAAAGGTATGATGCTCAGCTATTTGTGAGGCTGTTTGCCCCTCACATTGTCGGTTCTTTGATGATAGCTTTCATTCGTTTGCTCTTGTGTCAGATACAAGAACATGTTATTCACTGAACCAACAATCCCGTAACGAACCAGCTCAAGGTACTAGGGGATGCAACTGTGAACAAGAATCATTGGCTGCTTTTAAAAACTTCCAGTCCAGCGATCAAGTGGCCAATACACGTTTNGGCACTGCCCTATTTTCCCTAATCTCTATAGTCAGAATCCCAGCATCACTTACCTTATGCCTGACACCCTAGTGCTCTCCCTGAAGATGACTCCTACCTGCATATCCAGCCTCCTGTCTGAGCACCTTGCTCCTGTGGGCTTGGTACGTAGTCCCGAAGGGAGCCTGCATGTATGTGCCTTCTAATCCGTGTGGATCGGCGAGTGATCCTAAAGATGCTGAGTGAAGCTCAAGCACGAATACTGCACACTAAACAAGGTGTGACCAGTCACTTACACCCCTGCTCACCACACTTGTTCTTTCATTCCTTGGCCTCTCCACGTGGAGGGTCTCCGGTTTAGTAGCCTGTCCTGTTCTCTCCCCGTATTCCCTGCCTCCCGCCCCATTTGCTGGAATTCTGGCCTCGACAGTGCTCAGCTGGGGCTATGCCCACCTCGTCCACTCTCCCAGGCCACTTTCCAGACACGCTCTTACACAGGGATTCCCAGGCACCCAATTCAACAGCCCACTCTAGTTTCATCTATTCACCAGATCCATTCGCTTCCCCAAACAAGCATACAGAAGACCCATGCAGTCTTTTAGTATTTATTTGTTCCTGGGTGCCATTCCAGACCATCGCCATCTTCTCGATGTGCGGTATCTTTTGCAAGCCATTCGTAACTCATCTCGCAGGCTGAGAAATGTCCACGGCACCCAAACTATCCTCCTTAGTCCTCTGCTTCTGAAGACCTGGAGATCGTTAAAATGCACACGCACGCACACAGAAAGACATGAAAGTGTGTGTCTCTGACCAGTACTGCACATACTGTCAGTTCTCAGGCCCCCTTAAGGTACACTCAATCCCTTGCCCTTTTAGGATTCTTGTCAAAGTCTCTCCCATAAAAGCAAGTGGGATCCTTACAGGCCCTGTACCCTTGCCCTGTACAGAGACTGCATGGTTGTGGCAATCTGGGGATTGAAATGAAAACTCACAGCCTGCTCAAATTATCACCATAGTCAAAGGAGGCACAGGAAAGAGCAATTGTACAAGAACCCGTGCACGTCTGAGTGGAAGGCGAGAGAGTGACCTAGGTGGGCTCCAACTCAGTGGACCTCAGGAGGCCTGAGGTTGGGTGGGGCTGAAGCGGAGCACGGCAACGAAAATTAAAAGGAACATCGTTTCTGTCTGAGCCTGTCTTCTTCTCCATGGACTATGGACGTGGCAGGTGGCCTAGCTGGCTTAAGCTCGCCAGCTCCTAAGCTGTTGCCATTACGTTTCCCATGAGATCCTACCGCTCTTACTCCCTGGATGATCACATTGTGGTCACTGTGGTCATCCCGGACCCTCAGGTTCTCCATCTGCATCCCATATAACCCACATGTACACATTCAGCCCCACATTCGGCCTGCTAACCTGGCCTCCTCTACGTTTCCTCTCAAGTTGTCTTCCTCCCTGGGGTAGAACTTCAGTGGATTAAGCCACAGGTCCTCGATGATAATCTGGTGGGAGAACTAGGAAAACTCAGATCACCCTTCAAACCCCATTCCCAGAACACAGGAATCCCCGCTCCTTACCCGCACATCACGTCATTTCTCATGATGCCCACAGGGGCCTCCCCTCAGCAATCCTGTCTGGCCCTGGGCAGTTGTGCTCACACAACCAGTCGAAGAAGCTCAGGCTGACGGNGCCACCTCACAGAGAGGAGCCACGGTGGAGGAGGGGAGGAGTCCTCGGTAATGAGTTACAGGGGGGGGCTTAAGAAGGCGCCAGGGCAGGTGAAATGGGAGTCAGCAGGGAACAAGATAGCGGCAAGGTGGGGCTAGAAGAAACAAGGGAGGAGGAGGTAGGAGGGAGAATAGACTGACTACGTGGGTCCTCACCCTGCAGCGGTTGTCCCGGAGACCAGGGCTGTTTGCTGGCCGGCCAGCCAGGCGCAGGAGGCAGATGGAGCGGAGTTAACTGAGGGGGTTGGGATTGTTTTGGAGGGGAAGCAGAGGAAGTTACAGGAGAAGGAGACCTGAATGGGGGGGGGGGCGTTCATCCGCAGGGTCAAAATTATCAGAAGTAGGGGGTAGTGGAGGCAGTGAGGATGGAGGGGGTTTGGAAGCAAGGAGAACCTGGGAAGGAGAGCAGGTGAGACAGAGAGAGGGATTTTGGGCAAGCAGGCGGAAAGCCTCCACATATGAAATCTTTTTCCACTTTCTCAGGTGCTGGCAGTAGTTAACAAGGTCCCGAAGAATGAAAAGATCAAGTGTGCCCTCAGGGGGCCACTTATTTTGGTTATCTAAGGGATAATAAGGCCAATCTTGTGTGCAAAATTTGGTGAGGAATTTGGGTTTAATGTCAGGCTTGAGGGATACGGTGGTGAGGTTGCTTAAGAGACATTGTAAGGGTGAATCACCCCGGAGGGAGAAGGAAGAGGCTCCCATTCTGAAGAGGATTAGAGAGAGAGAGAGAGTTTAAAAGGAGGATTAGAATGAGCCCTACGGCCAGATGAGAAGGACGGAACTCAGAGGGAGTCCCCAATGAGTTATGCCATTCCCAGGAGGTGGGTTCAAGGAAGAACCCAGGAAGGAAGGTGGTGTAGGTCATCACCTAGACCCTCGCTTACCAGAGGCAACAGTGCCGGAAGCCAGAGGGACCTAGCACGCTAGGGTTTTGATGGACAGCGGGGGGTCCTGGACCCGGTAGGAGGAAGGTTAAAAGGAGTGAGGAGAGTCTCTCGGGCTGAGAAAAGTCCACGGCTCCCAAAAGTTCCTCCTTAGTCCTCTGCTTCTGTAGAGCTGGGGTTCGTTAACACACACACGTACGCACAGAGAGAGACGTGAAACTGTGTGTCTCTGACCAGTACTGCACATACTGTCAGTTCTCAGACACCTTCCGGTACACTCCATCCCTTACCCTTTTAGGATTCTTCCCAAAGTCGCTCCCATAAAAGCCAGTGGGATCCTTAGAGGCCCTGTACCCTTGCCCTGTACACAGACTGCATGGTTGTGGCAATCTGGGGATTGAAATGAAAACTCACAGCCTGCTCAAATTATCACCATAGTCAAAGGAGGCACAGGAAAGAGCAATTGTACAAGAAAACGTGCACATCTGAGTGGAAGGCGAGAGAGTGACCTAGGTGGGCCCCAACTCAGTGGACCACAGGAGGCCTGATGTTGGGTGGGGGTGAACGGGAGCCCTGTAATGAAAATTAATAGGAACAACGTTACTGTCTGAGCCTGGCCTCTTCTCCAGGGACTATGGACGTGGCAGGCAGCCTAGCTGGATTAAGCACAACTGCTCTGAAGCTGCTGCCATTATGTTTCCCATGAGCTCCTACCGCTCTTACTCCCTGGATGACCACGTTGTGGTCACTGTGGTGATCCCGGACCCTCAGGTTCTCCATCTACATCCCAGGTACCCCACATGCACACATTCAGCCCCACATTCGGGCTGCTCACCTGGCCTCCTCTACGTTTCCTCTCAAGTTGTCTTCGTCTCTGGGGTAGTACTTCAGTGGATTAAGCCACAGGTCCTCGATGATAATCTGGTGGGGGAACTAGGAAAACTCAGATCATCCTTCATACCCCATTCCCAGAACACAGGAATCCCCGCTGCTTACCCACATATCACGTCATTTCTCATGATGCCCACAGGGTCCTCACCTCAGCAATCCTGTCTGGCCCTGGGCAGTTGTGCTCACACAACAAGTTGAAGAAGCTCAGGCTGACGGTGTCCTCCGTGGGGCAAGGGCCTTCAACTTCATCATCCCAGAACCACTGGATTTTACTGGAAAATGTTGCCCTGTATCCTGCTGGAAGACGAAAATGTAGGCATGAACCAGCTTTGGCCTTGCCTCCAAAACAAACACCTACCCCCCAAATCCACAGAGACACTTCTGACCAGTGAGGCTCAGGTGATACTCCTTAATGATCTCTGCATTGTGGAAGTATGGGTTCTTTCGAAAGCAAAATACCATTTGACAGCCATACGTGGAATATTCCAGTTCCTCTACCTGACAGTGGAAAGAGGCAAGAAAGGAAGAAATGTTCTCTG
>NW_007735597.1:34625-36305 GCF_000696425.1 Galeopterus variegatus
GACAGTGGAAAGAGGCAAGAAAGGAAGAAATGTTCTCTGGTTGTCCTGAGATAGCAATGTGGTTTTATGGGATAAATCACTTCTACTTCCCAGCTGTCCCTCTTTCACACTCAGTCTTCCCGCTCTGACCTGCAGGTCGGTCATGTAGCTAAGCACATCCTCATCTTGGGCACTGATCACGGCTGCCATCTGGGGGTGGTTCACGATCTGCCTCAGGTCAAGGAGCGTTCCTTTGCTATGCAGGCAGGCCATAGAAGCAACTGAGCACTTGTACATTGCAAGCCCAGTGTGCTGCGAGGGGGTCTTTCAGACCTCAGGAATTGCACCCTGCCATCCTGGTCCTGAGCCCCTGCTTTCCATGACTCAGGCTCAGGACTATGGGAAACTCAGGGGTGTGTAAATGGGAGACTATCCACGCAGAGACAAGGAGGGGCTGTTTTCTGGAGTTGCTAAGCTGTGTGTGGTCCTTGTGTGCTGGAGGCTGGACAGATACTTTCGATGTCCAGAGGGGCTCTGTCCTGACGGTGGCCTTTCCAGGAGTGTGAGTGTGATTACACGAAGGTCCCGCTGTGTGCAAACGGGGCGGAACTGCCTTACCCGGGGCTTTGATGGGGTCACACAGTGCAGTGGAAGGCACATATGGCCAGGACTTATGCTTTCAGCTGCACACGTTGTAGCTGACCAATGTGTCTGGGGAGCAGCTGTCTTCAGGGGACACCAGTATCATGTCCCTTGCTTACCCCTGCCAGCTGTGGGCAGGACGACTCTCGCTTCTCCTGGGAATTTCTCAGCAAAACGTGTCCTTCAACTTTGGGGTGTGTGTGAGTGAAGGACACACGTTGTGCCACCCTTACCTTCCAGTGGGGACCAGTGCTCCTGGCCCCTATCACTAGCTCATGCTCGACCTCTAGGGGCGGGAAGTCACCCACGCTTTCAGCTCTTTTATATGACATCGCCTCGGCCCCTCCCCTATATGCTCTGCCCATTCCATCCCCAGCTCCCTTTGGCAGCCACCCTCGACACACAACCCAAAGGATACGACTTTAGCCCAGAAGCCAGGGATGTCCTGGATGATGGCCTTTCTCCGCTCAAGATGACGTCTGCGCCNAGTGTGCTGTGAGGGGGTCTTCCAGAGCTCAGGAATAGCACCCTGCCATCCTGGTCCTGAGGCCCTGCTTTCCATGACTCAAGCTCAGGGCTATGGGCACCTCCTGGGTGTGTAAATGGGAGACTGTCCACGCAGACACAGGGAGGGGCTGTTTTCTGGAGTTGCTAAGCTGTGTGTGGTCCTTGTGTGCTGGAGGCTGGACAGATAATTACGATGTCCAGAGGGGCTCTGTCCTGACGGTGGCCTTTCCGGGAGTGTGGGTGTGATCACACGAAGGTCCCGCTGTGTGCAAACGGGGCAGAACTGCCTTGCCCAGGGCTCTGATGGGGTCACACAGTGCAGTGGAGGGCACATATGGCCAGGACTTACGCTTTCAGCTGCACACGTTGTAGCTGACCAATGTGTCTGGGGAGCAGCTGTCTTCAGAGGACACCAGTGTCATGTCCCTTGCTTACCCCTGCCAGCTGTAGGCAGGAATACTCTCGCTTCTCCTGGGCATTTCTCAGCAAATCGTGTCCTTCAGCTTTGGGGTGTGTGTGAGTGAAGGGCACACGTTGTGCCACCCTTACCTT
>NW_007735597.1:37420-41996 GCF_000696425.1 Galeopterus variegatus
TGCTGCCTCGGGCATTCACCGCTCCCAGCTCCAACTGAAGGATCTCCAAAGCCTCCAATGGCGGCCGGTTCACCTTGGGTAACCAGGCTAGCAGTGCCTGCCTGAAGTCCTCGTCCCCCTCCTCCTGCTCCTTGGCCACGACCTCCAGCACCTCCATTACGTCCAGCAAGTCCAGCGCCACCTCCTGCCCGGTCGCCGCCGCCTCCCTCTCCTCCGCGGCCTCGCTTTCCTGCAGAGATTCAACCCCGGTCCCGGAGGCCTCCTTGGGCGTCCCACCCAACTCTGCCTGGTTCGCACACCCCACGCCATTACTGGCCTCTGGCAGCTGCTCCCAGACGGGCCTACCGGCCCCTCCCTCCTCAGTGCCCTTTCCCACACCTACGTTCACCCAGGGTTCCGCGGGAGCCCCTTCCTCCTGGGAGCCCACCTCACTCGCCATGCTGCCCTGGTCCTCAGCAGGCTCAGCTGTGCCGGGGATGCAAGGTCGAGACCCTTGACCTGCACACCCCCCGCAGCAGCGAGAGAAGCCAAGCCGCAGGCAGGTTGCGACTCTGGGAACTTCTGGGAGCCTCGCGCTCGGGCACGGCTAAGGGCGCATGCGCGGGGCTTTGGCGCCCTCTGCAGGCTTCTTGGCGCCAAGGCACCCAGCCACGCCCAGAACGCTACTATGGCTCCACGGCCAATGGAGGAAGAGGTAGAAGCTGTCAACCACGACGGCCCCGCCTTCTGAACGCAGGCATCTGGGGCACAACTGGCCTGCCTGTGAGCCCTGGCCCGTGCCTCCAGGAAGCCCTCCCAGCTTGCGAGGTGCAGTGCGCGCACACAGCCAGTTTGCCCTTTGCAAACTCCACTGACTGTTCCACTCCATAGTCCATGCCTGCGTCTTGTGTGGCACCGAACCCAGACAACATAAAGTACTTAAGGACACGAAGCGGGCACAGTGGACATTACAGGGTATTTCNGGAGGCCTGAATTTGTGTGGGGCTGAGGCGGAGCCCTGCAATGAAAATTAAAAGGAACATCGTTTCTTTCTGAGCCTGGCTTCTTCTCCAGGGACTATGGATGTGGCAGGCGGCCTAGCTGGCTTAAGCTCACCCGCTCTTCAGCTGCTGCCATTACATGTCCCATGAGGTCCTACCGCTCCCACACCCTGCATGACCACGTTGTGGTCCCTGTGGTCANATCCCCTCAGCTCCAGCCACCTCACAGAGAGGAGCCACGGTGGAGGAGGGGAGGAGTCCTCAGTAATGAGTTACAGGGGGAGCTTAAGAAGGCGCCAGGGCAGGTGAAATGGGAGTCAGCAGGGAACAAGATAGCGGCAAGGTGGGACTAGAAGAAACAAGGGAGGAGGAGGTAGGAGGGAGAACAGACTGACTACGTGGGCCCTCACCCTGCAGCGGTTGTCCTGGAGACCAGGGCTGTTTGCCGGCTGGCCAGCCAGGCGCAGGAGGCGGATGGAGCGGAGTTAACTGAGGGGGTTGGGATCGTTTCGGAGGGGAAGCAGAGGAAGTTACAGGAGAAGGAGACCTGAACGGGAGGGGGGCGGGTTCGTCCGCAGGGTCAAAATTATCAGAAGTAGGGGGTAGTGGAGGCAGTGAGGATGGAGGGGGTTTGGAAGCAAGGAGAACCTGGGAAGGAGAGCAGGTGGGACAGAGAGAGGGATTTTGGGCAAGCAGGCGGAAAGCCTCCACATATGAAATCTCTTTCCACTTTCTCAGGTGCTGGCAGTAGTTAACAAGGTCCCGAAGAATGAAAAGATCAAGTGTGCCCCCAGGGGGCCACTTATTTTGGTTATCTAAGGGATAATAAGGCCAATCTTGTGTGGAAAATTTGGTGAGGAATTTGGGTTTAATGTCAGGCTTGAGGGATAGGGTGGTGAGGTTGCTTAAGAGACATTGTAAGGGTGAATCACCCCAGAGGGAGAAGGCAGAGGCTCCCATTCTGAAGAGGATTAGAGAGAGAGAGAGAGAGTTTAAAAGGAGGATTAGAATGAGCCCTACGGCTAGATGAGGACGGAACTCAGAGGGAGTCCCCAATGAGTCATGCCGTTCCCAGGAGGTGGGTTCAAGGATGAACCCAGGAAGGAAAGAGGTGTAGGTCATCACCTAGACCCTCGCTTACCAGAGGCAACAGTGCTGGAAGCCAGAGGGACGTAGCACGCTAGGGTTTTGATGGACGGCGGGGGGTCCTGGACCCGGTAGGAGGAAGGTTAAAAGGAGTGAGAAGAGTCTCTCGGGCTGAGAAAAGTCCACGGCTCCCAAAAGTTCCTCCTTAGTCCTCTGCTTCTGTAGAGCTGGGGTTCATTAACACACACACGTACGCACACAGAGAGACATGAAATGTGTGTCTCTGACCAGTACTGCACATACTGTCAGTTCTCAGACACCTTCCGGTACACTCCATCCCTTACCCTTTTAGGATTCCTCCCAAAGTCGCTCCCATTAAAGCCAGTGGGATCCTTAGAGGCCCTGTACCCTTGCCCTGTACACAGACTGCATGGTTGTGGCAATCTGGGGATTGAAATGAAAACTCACAGCCTGCTCAAATTATCACCATAGTCAAAGGAGGCACAGGAAAGAGCAATTGTACAAGAAAACGTGCACATCTGAGTGGAAGGCGAGAGAGTGACCTAGGTGGGCCCCAACTCAGTGGACCTCAGGAGGCCTGATGTTGGGTGGGGGTGAAGGGGAGCCCTGTAATGAAAATTAATAGGCACAACGTTACTGTCTGAGCCTGGCCTCTTCTCCAGGGACTATGGACGTGGCAGGCAGCCTAGCTGGATTAAGCTCAACTGCTCCTAAGCTGCTGCCATTACATTTCCCATGAGCTCCTACCGCTCTTACTCCCTGGATGACCACGTTGTGGTCACTGCGGTGATCCCGGACCCTCAGGTTCTCCATCTACATCCTATATAACCCACATGTACACATTCAGCCCCACATTCGGGCTGCTCACCTGGCCTCCTCTACATTTCCTCTCAAGTTGTCTTCCTCCCTGGGGTAGGACTTCAGTGGATTAAGCCACAGGTCCTCGATGATAATCTGGTGGGGGAACTAGGAAAACTCAGATCACCCTTCATACCCCATTCCCAGAACACAGGAATCCCAGTTCCTTACCCACACATCACGTCATTTCTCATGATGCCCACAGGGGCCTCACCTCAGCAATCCTGTCTGGCCCTGGGCAGTTGTGCTCACACAACAAGTTGAAGAAGCTCAGGCTGACGGTGTCCTCCGTGAGGCAAGGGCCTTCAACTGCATCATCCCAGAACCACTGGATTTTACTGGAAAATGTTGCCCCGTATCCTGCTGGAAGAGGAAAATGTAGGCACGAACCAGCTTTGGCCTTGCCTCCAACACAAACACCTACCCCCAAATCCACAGAGACACTTCTGACCAGTGAGGCTCAGGTGATACTCCTTCATGATCACTGCATTGGGGAGGTATGGGTTCTTTCAAAAGCAAAATAGCATTCGACAGCCATACGTGGAATATTCCAGTTCCTCTACCTGACAGTGGAAAGAGGCAATAAAGGAAGAAATGTTCTCTGGCTGTCCTGAGATAGCAATGTGGATTTCTGGGATAAATCACTTCTACTTCCCAGCTGTCCCTCTTTCACACTCAGTCTTCCCGCTCTGACCTGCAGGTCGCTCATGTAGCTAAGCACATCCTCATCTTGGGCGCTGATCACGGCTGATATCTGGGGGTGGTTCACAATCTGCCTCAGGTCAAGGAGCGTTCCTTTGCTATGCAGGCAGGCCATAGAAGCAACTGAGCACTTGTACATTGCAAGCCCAGTGTGCTGTGAGGGCGTCTTCCAGACCTCAGGAATTGCACCCTGCCATCCTAGTCCTGAGCCCCTGCTTTCCATGACTCAGGCACAGGACTATGGGCAACTCAGGGGTGTGTAAATGGGAGACTGTCCACGCAGACACAGGTAGGGGCTGTTTTCTGGAGTTGCTAAGCTGTGTGTGGTCCTTGTGTGCTGGAGGCTGGACAGATACTTTCGATGTCCAGAGGGGCTCTGTCCTGACGGTGGCCTTTCCGGGAGTGTGGCTGTGATTACACGAAGGTCCCGCTTTGTGCAAATGGGGTGGAACTGCCTTGCCCGGGGCTTTGATGGGGTCACACAGTGCAGTGGAGGGCACATGCTTTCAGTTGCACACGTTGTAGCTGACCAATGTGTCTGGGGAGCAGCTGTCTTCAGAGGACACCAGTGTCATGTCCCTTGCTTACCCCTGCCAGCTGTGGTCAGGAAGACTCTCGCTTCTCCTGGGCATTTCTCAGCAAAACGTGTCCTTCAGCTTTGGGGTGTGTGTGTGAGTGAAGGGCACACGTTGTGCCACCCTTACCTTCCAGTGGGGACCAGTGCTCCTGGCCCCTATCACCAGCTCACGCTCGACCTCTAGGGACGGGAAGTCACCCACGCTTTCAGCTCTTTTATATGACATCGCCTCGGCCCCTCCCCTGGATCCTCCACCCCCTCCATCCCCAGCCCCCTTTGGCAGCCACCCTCCACACACAGCCCAAAGGATACGACTTTGGCCCAGAAGCCAGGGATGTCCTGGATGATGGCC
>NW_007735597.1:43069-43993 GCF_000696425.1 Galeopterus variegatus
TTGGCGCCCTCTGCAGGCTTCTTGGCGCCCTCTGCAGGCTTCTTGGCGCCAAGGCGCCCAGCCACGCCCAGACCGTACTATGTCTCCATGGCCAATGGAGGAAGAGGTAGAAGCTGTCACCCACGACGGCCCCTCCTCCCGAACGCAGGCATCTGGGGCACAACTGCCCTGCCTGTGAGCCCTGGCCCGTGCCTCCAGGAAGCCCTCCCAGCTTGCCAGGTGCAGTGTGCACACACAGCCGGTTTGCCCTTTGCAAACTCCACTGACTGTTCCACTCCATAGTCCATGCCAGCGTCTTGTGTGGCACCGAACCCAGACAACATAAAGTACTTAAGGACACAAAGCGGGCGCTGTGAACAGGGCTGGGTATTTCAGTTCCAGGCCACAGACAGAACCAGGTTCTCTGAGGGCCGGGCCCCTGTGTTGGTCTATATGTTGCTGCGCTGGATTTCATCGGGTCTAGAGGCAGAGAGCACAACTGCAACTTCTCCCTCAAGATTACGAAAATTCGGGGTCTCAGAAATAGTGCACGATTGTCTCTGCAAGTATCAGACCCTCTCCTCCTCAGTGCCTGGCAAATGGACGCGATTCAGCAGAATGTCCAGCCGCCTGCCTGCACACATTTATGCAGTGCCTTCCCAGAGACTGAGAGAACAGGCCATGGCATCCTTTCTACCAATGGCAGATGGCCACTGTGCGGAATCCATCGTGTGCTTGACCAAACAGAACCCCAAGTGTTTGCAATTACTGCACACAGAATACATTTCACAGGAGTTGAAACCTTCAACTCAATGTCCTCATGTGTCTATGTAGGTCTGTAAAGAAATTAGTTATGGGGCTGGCCTGGTGGTGCACTGGATAAGTGCGCCGCTTGGGAAGCGCGGCAGCGCTCCTGCCCGAGGGTTCGGATCCCACATACAGACC
>NW_007735597.1:44037-44376 GCF_000696425.1 Galeopterus variegatus
ACTGCAACTTCTCCCTCAAGATTATGAAAGTTCGGGGTCTCAGAAATAGTGCACGATTGTCGCTGCAAGTATCAGACCCTCTCCTCCTCAGGGCATGGCACAATGGAGGCGATTCAGCAGAATGTCGAGCCGCCTGCATGCACACATTTTTGCAGTGCCTTCCCAGAGACTGAGAGAACAGGCCGTGGCCTGCTTTCTACAAATGGCAGAAGGCCACCGCGTGGATGTCAGTGGCCGTGTGAAATTTGGAAGAAAGGAAGTATTTGTCAGGTTTTCACGTTCATCTCTTCACTATGCACAGTCGGGCTGTAGGTCAAGGGTGTTGTCCAGATCTCCTAC
>NW_007735597.1:46478-46941 GCF_000696425.1 Galeopterus variegatus
AGAGAGAGAGAGAGACAGAGACAGAGACTGAGGACATGAACGGACGAGGACGGGGACATCCTCACGTGCACTGTGCATTCTGAAACAGTAACAGCAAATGCCTGGTTCAAGGGGACACGAGGAAAGGAATTGTTACTTAGGGATTGAGCCAGAAAACTCACAAATTCATGAGATCTTTACTCCTGGATTGTGAACGGGCTTGGGCCCATTCGACCTGGCATTGAAGAAAGGACGGTGGAGGCAAATCACACCGATGGAACCTCACTTGGTACACCGCCCTATCATTTGGCCCTGGAAAACTCCCTAGTGAGAATGGGTTCCCCCTATGTGTCGATGTGTGATCCGAGAAGACACTCAGCTTAGTCGTGTTCTCTAGGATGTCCCCGAGACTACACCTTGGCACATGAGCCTGCAGACGGCTCCGTCATACTTCACTGTCCAGTGCACGTCATTGCCCTCCACC
>NW_007735597.1:48716-49260 GCF_000696425.1 Galeopterus variegatus
GATTCCCAGGCAGCCAATTCCACAGCCCACTCCGGTTTCATCTATTCACCAGATCCGTTCGCTTGCCCAAACATGCACACAGAACACCCATGCAGTCTTTTAGTGTTTATTTGTCTCTGGGTGCCGTTCCACACCAACGGCGTCTTCTTGATGTACAGTATCTCTCACAAGCCGTTCTTAACTCATCTCTCGGGCTGACAAAATCCACGGCTCCCAAACATTCCTCCTTAGTCCTCTGCTTCTGTAGAGCTGGGGTTCGTTAACACACACACGCACGCACCCAGGAAGACGAGAAAGTGTGTGTCTGTGACCAGTACTGCACTTACTGTCAGTTCTCAGTCCCCCTTCCAGTACACTCCATCCCTTGCCGTTTTAGGATTCCTCCCAAAGTCCCTCCCATGAAACCCAGTGGGATGCTTAGAGGCCCTGTACCCTTGCCCTGTACCCTTGCCCTGTACAGAGACTGCATGGTTGTGGCAATCTGGGGATTGATATGAAAACTCACAGCCTGCTCAAATTATCACCATAGTCAAAGGAGGCACAG
>NW_007735597.1:50767-52012 GCF_000696425.1 Galeopterus variegatus
TAATTTTATTTCACTTAGAGCCCCATCCCTTTGCAAATCTTGGGCTCAAGGTACAACAGGCCCTTCCTTTTTCCCTGAGCTGTTCTCTTACTCTCAGGCTTCCATGCAAGGCTCTACCCGGGCAGCTGTCTCCTTCCTCCCTTCTCACTGACAAACTCCTGTTCACCCATCTGGCAGCATGGACTGCCTCAACCGCCAAAGAAGGATCAATGGCTTCCTCCTCTCTATTTCTGTGGCTTGTCACTTATAAACGAAAATCTATAGTAAAGGTATGATGCTCAGCTATTTATGAGGCTGTTTGCCCCTCACATTGTTGGTTCTTTGATGATAGCTTTCATTCGTTTGCTCTTGTGTCAGATACAAGAACATGTTATTCACTGAACCAACAACCGCGTAACGAACCAGCCCAAGGTACTAGGGGATGCAACTGTGAACAAGATACATTGCCTGCTTTTAAAAAACTTCCAGTCCAGCGATCGAGTGGCCAATACACGTTTATTGAATTATTTAACCAACATTTATTTATAGCATGTTTGCACAGTGGGGTATGGACTTGCTTGAATGATTGCCAGCAACCTATCTCAACTTGATCTTCATTTGTGATTACAGATGGGTTCTGGTCTTGTGAGGTGCTATTTATTAGCATTTTGTTCTGCTGATTAGAGTCCAGTTGGGCCTCTAGTAGCATTTGACAGGCTCTTCACTGCCAGTGCGTCTGGGATTCGGCTCTGTCCTCTGGTGGTCTCCAGGAAGCTGGCATGCCTCTCCAGACCCACTTCCTCATTCCTCTCATGCCTAAAGCCAACGGTAGTTGCAGGAGGAGCATAAAAGAGAATCTCACCTACACAGGTTCCCACAATGTTGTCGGGCTCTGAATTCTTCTGTTGGCAAAGAAAATGCCCTTNACACAGGTTCCCACAATGTTGTCGGGCTCTGAATTCTTCTGTTGGCAAAGAAAATGCCCTTTGGGAAGCTCTTTCCTTTATAAACGATAATATTTTTATTGCTTCACAGATCCTATTTGACAATGATCCTAATGATGTCTTTGTAGCCTTTGCTGCTGAACTGACAAATATGATTTTCATCACAGGGGACAGTATTCTTCCCAAATTAGGTGATCCCAGCTGTTGGTGCTAATAAAGGACATCCTCACTTACGAGATGGTTCAACCTCAAACACCCACAAAAACTAAGACTCCTCGAGAACACCTTTGCTTATGGTGCATCTGCTTCCTGAACATTGGAA
>NW_007735597.1:54041-55087 GCF_000696425.1 Galeopterus variegatus
ACACACACACACACACATGCACACATACATTAATTGAGGGAACAGTAATTCTCTACTGGGGAAATAAATACAACAGCTTAACATTACAAAAGATGTTATTTTCTCTCCTGCAAATGTTAATGTTTTACGTCAAAGTAATTCAGCTATTTGTCAAAATGTCTATGGTGACAGAGAGAGGAATAATACAATCCTAATGTTAGCATCTTGAACCAAGGACCGTGACATGAACCCTGACTTCTGAGAAATTGGTGTCTGCCATAAACCACGTCCAGAGTGACTGTTTGCTATCCACAGAGACAGAAGGCAGATTGGAGGTTATCAGGAGCTGGAGAAAGTGGGCGCCAGGGAGTTATTGCTTACTGGGTGCAGAGTTTTCTGTTTGGGGTGATGGTTGCTCAACAATGTGAATGTCATTAATGTCACTGAATCGTACACTTAAAAAAGGTTAAATGGCATATTTTCTGCTATATATATTTTATCACAGTGATTTCTAAAAGAATGAGTGTTGCTGCTCCCTGTCATAATGCAGGTGGCTCTTCGCCACATGAGANCCCCCTCTGTCATGAGATTATGACCCTCAGCTTTCAGCCTAACAGCAGGACTCTAGCACAGGTAAAAACAGTTCCATCGTTGCACCTTTAAATACTGGGAATGGATTCTGGGCTTCCAAGGAGTGAGAACCTTAAAAAAAAGTCTTCTCTGCCTCTCTGTGAGTTGCCACATGGTTTGTTGAGATGAGAGAAGGTGATGCCCGCCTCTCCTGCTCTGCCACGTGTGGACGATCAAGTCTGGCTTCCTTTCGTGCTTGCTCCGGAATGGGGAACACTGCGTACATACACCTTGGTGCTGATGGCCTGGTGTCTTATTGTCTACACTGGTGGGTGTCTTATTGTCTACAACTATCTTTAATGTTAGAATTTGGCAAAGAAATTATTTTGCTATTAATGCATTTTTATACACCTAAGAATCTGATAGAAAAGCTTTAAATTGAAGATAATTTATTCTACCAGGTATACCTAACACACGCAAACACACACACACACACA
>NW_007735597.1:57010-57897 GCF_000696425.1 Galeopterus variegatus
ATATGAGGGAGGGACTTTGTCTCTCTGCCTCACTGCTATGTCACCCATACCTAGAACACTGCCTAACACACAGCTGGAGCTCAGTACAGCCCTGTCGGATGATAAACATGGAAGTTTGGTTTTATAAACTTTGTTAATCCTGTGCATTAAGAATGCAAAGGTCTTGCAGCCATGCACCATCTATTCAGATTTGTAGGTTAAGGAAGCTTTGTCACTGTTCTTTTCTTGTGTTGTCAATTTAAACTTCAGAATGACATGCTGGTCTCTAAAGTAAATTTAGTCTTTGTCCTTTCTCACCTTTATAGTTAGGGAGAGTCTGTGATTCCTCTATCAGGCATAACAAACTGTGGAGGAGTTTGCAAACTGATGGGAATGTGCTTAGTTTAACAATTCCTAGTCTCAACTGAGATCGAATCATAACAAGAAATAAAACACCAAGATAGGGCAAATGTATATATAAGATTTGTAATAGGAGTTTGGACAGAGTTTGGAGTAAACTGCCAAGTGGATAGTTCTTATTCCCTATACATTTGCTGAAAATTCCAAGAACCAATGTTTNTTTATAGTCTTCTTTGGAAAGTGAAATAGAGTCAGTGCGATTAATCCCACTGACAATGATTATAGCTAACTCTGTATGAGTCATTACTGGTAAGTTTACAGGCAATAATTCAATTGGTTTGATCCATTATGTATAATGGTTTTACCTTGTGAGCCTGTGGAACAGAAAATGATCTTTTTAGTTAAGATACAGCGCCATTATTCCTGAAACATATCATACTAGGAAGGCATGATCAATTCACTTCATTGATTTGACATCCCAGTTTTGAGTAGAAGCATTGAATGTTATTTGATGGAAGGATATGAGAATTAAGTGATTACATGGCAGA
>NW_007735597.1:59834-60401 GCF_000696425.1 Galeopterus variegatus
TGAAAGCAAAAACCACCCAGGAGAGGATAATAGAAGGCCTGCTGGAGGGAGGCATTGGACTTGAGTGTGGAGGCAGAGCCCTGCCTGCAAATCCCTCCTCTTTCCAACCTGCTTGACTTTCCGCCGTCTACAGCAGAACTCCATTCTCTTTAAGCCCACCAGCCTGGGACCCACCCCGCTCACCCTGAGCAGACGACAGAATGCCTTGCTCATGAAATCAATAGAAGCCATCAGTTGAGACGACTTTATCTTCTTGCTTCTAAATTTACCTGTGACTGGACACTTTCCTTTTATTCTCTTTTTATGAGTATGACGTCACACCTGACACAGCTGGCCCCTTTTGCCTGGCTCCCATGAAGCTCCCTCCCCAGGTTTTCTTATGCTCAAATCCAAGCGTCTCTGTGCGTTCTACACCTGAAACGGGGGTGGGGCTGGAAATCTCTGCATCTGAAACAAGATTCCAGTAGGTCCTTAGACACTAACCGTTTAGGAGCACCATCTCGAGTTCTCATACTCCTCAGAGATCTCTCCTAACACTTCAATTCGTGGTTTATAGAAGGGGTTGGC
>NW_007735597.1:62307-63249 GCF_000696425.1 Galeopterus variegatus
CAGTCTCCAGAACCATGAGCCAAATAATTTTTGTTCAGTATCAATTTCTCAGTCTGTGGAGTTCAGTTACAGCAGCACAAAAAGGACTAATACAATAGATTATTTTATGAATATGTACTGTAGACACTTTGGATATTTTTAAGTTTCTTCTCTTTAGAAAGAGAGCTTAGAGAAATACAAAATCAATTATGTGGCTGTGACAATAGCCCAGGGTAGAGCACAATGACTTTACTTTTACTGGAATAATAGATGGAAGATGAATCAGACAGACAGTGTGAATGAAGCCTGTATCATCCCACTCAATGAAAAATTATTTTAAGATAATTAAAGATATTTAAGATAACATATGGTATTAAACATTATTATACTTCACTTAAATAACTGATTATGTATACATCTTCAAAAAATTACCTAACTGTAGACCAAATTATAGAAAGAAANTTGTGCTCACCCTTGCCTCTGAGCCTTTGCAGGTGCTGTTCCTTCTGCCTGGAACACTACTTTCCAGCCTGCCCCCTTCCCACACTAACTCATTACTTCTCACTCTCAGATTAGATGTCACATCTAGATGGAGTTACTGGCCTTCATCAGTGGTCCCAGAAGGTCATGCTCCAAGGCATGTGTCATGTGTTATTGGTTATTGCCCACATCTACTCTTAAAAGGAAACTTCCTTGAAAAGTTGAACCCAAGCTGCTTTGATGATTATAACACTGGCAGGGCATACAGAAAGGACACAATAAATATGTGTCAAAAATATAAATGCTATAATTTGAACATGTCCATCAATATTTACATGTTGAAAACTTAATCCCCAAAGCAGCAGTATTGAGAGCTGGGACCCTTTAGAGGTGATTAGGTCATGAGGGCTCTGCACTCATGTGTGGATTAATGCCATTATCGTGGGAGTGGGGTTCATATGAAGAACAGGTTTGGCCATCTCT
>NW_007735597.1:65369-65835 GCF_000696425.1 Galeopterus variegatus
TAAAATAAAAATAATACCAAATGAAGGTTCAAGGAGAAACTTCTCTACCTTCAAATGAGACCTACACATGATTCAAGTATGAGAAATCAGTGGCAAGCTCCTAATGAAAACTCTGCTCAAATCAGAGAATCAATATCCCAGGTGGGCTCTATCTGATTAGATATGTTATATATTAAGAATGCATGTGTACATGTGTATATGTGCGCATGTGTATGTGTGCATGTAAACAAAAGGGAGAGTCCTGCCTGAAGGNAAAAAAATTCTCTAAATTCTGTATTTTTATTCTGTAACACAGAGTAATAGTATAGTTCTCCAGTTGTATAAATAAAAAATGGCCATGCACCAAGAGAAGGCTGGTGATGTCATTGTGTAATATTCAAATGGGAATTTTGCAGTCATATCAATAGGACAAGCCATTCTAGATCTGAGTCATCTCCCAAGATCAAGTGAGGACACCTCAACCTAA
>NW_007735597.1:67838-68318 GCF_000696425.1 Galeopterus variegatus
AAAACAGGTGCCAGGATTGATTCGTTATTTTTCACCTGAAGAATCCAGGCGTCGTATTTTCCAAAAGCAGACGCTGGGCACATATATCATTGCACCCCTGTCGGGTACACAATTTTGTAACTGGACTAAAGTCGCATTACCTATGGAAATGCAATAATCTCTTCTTCAGTTTTCCTGACATGAGGTGGGTGTGAGGGGGTGGGAGCTCAGGGTTGCAAGTCTTAAGCTGCATACTGTAAACATCATTTTTGGTCCTGTAAAACCCTCTTGAAGGATTTTTCAATGAAAATGGAAATGACTCTCTGAAGACTGGGGAAATTGTTGAAAAGCAGGATTTTCTTATTTTTGGCCTCTACCCCAATCTTGCTTCAGCTGGAAATCATAGCTTGTCTTCTGAAATAGCCAGTTTAATTTGAAATAGGCAGTTGAAGTGGCGCTCAAATTTATTGAGCTTAAATGGTGAAAAGGTACATTTAAACA
>NW_007735597.1:69470-70249 GCF_000696425.1 Galeopterus variegatus
GGGGCTTTACTAGACAGGCTGTATGGTGTTTTTACTACATGCCACAGCCAGTCCCATTCACGATTAACAGGCACCCCTAAACACCAGACGTGAGGCGACCTGAATTTGTTTCTTCACAGCATTAAAGTGGATTCTTTCCATACACAGAAATGCTTTGTACAGACAGACACACAAGGTGTGTCTACCTGTGAACTTGAAAGAACGACAGCATTTCTTTCCTTTGCAAGGCACAAAACCTCTTTCCGTCTCCTTTCATGAACCCTGGCTGTTTAGCTGTTATGTGGGGGCTTTCACCATCCGCTTTTATGGCTGAGCATTAAAACTTTAAGAAACCTTTAGCTTGTACAAGATATGTTGTAGTTCATGGTAGGCAGAATAATGGCTCCTAAAGATGTCCACTCTGAAATATGCTAGGTCCACATGGCCAAAGACACTTTGCAGATAGGATGAAGTTAAGGACATTGAGATGGCAAGATTATCCTAGATTATCATGTGGGTCCAAACAAATCAGATGAACCCTGAAAAGCAGAGAACCGTTCCCAGCCCGAGTCAGAGAGACGCAGCAGAAAAAGAGTCAAAAAGATGAGGGATGCAGCCTGTGATTGCCAGCTTTGAAGATGATGGAATCAGCAGTCAGGGAAAGAGGGTGGCCTCTGGACGCTGGGCATGATCCTACGTGACAGCCAGCAAAGAAATAGGGACCTCAGACCTCAGCGAGAAACAGAATACTGCCAACCACATGCAGGAGCCTGGAGGCGATTTCTCCCCGACCACCTCCA
>NW_007735597.1:71997-73224 GCF_000696425.1 Galeopterus variegatus
CAAAACTTTAACTGAGGTAGGTTAAATATTATGCAACATGGTTTCAAGAAAACATTCTTAACGGTCCCTGTTGAGTAATGTAAGTTCAGATGCTGCCTTCAATATAAGTTTTTTTTAAGAAATGGGAAAGAGGGATATTCTTTTCTCTTGGTTTCAGAAGCCAGCCAGATCCAAAGTCATCACATTTATAGTAAATAACTGGATCTGTGCTGTTTAATAGAGCATGGAACGATGTAGATGGTAGGATTTCAGAAAAATTTTGTCCTCACTGCCAACGGGTCCGGTACTCAGGCCTTCCTAGGAAAACATCACTCTTGGTTGTTCTTGCTTTAAAGGACCAACATATCATAGGATGTGATCCCTTACTTCTCCCCTATCTTAAGATTAAGACACCTGAAGAAATAAATCTGTAAAAGTGTTAGTTCAGTACTGTGTGATATTCCACCCAGGTTTCACATTTTATTTAATGCAGATGATCTGTAGTCCACGCATATGCCAGCATTTGCCAGCTTCCACATAACGGGAGTGTGCAAAAGGTATATTAGACTATGCAAGGGGACTGTGNAATGTACTAGGGACTAATATACAATGTAATATATAGTTCATCTAATGGGACTAAGATACAATATAATATATAATTCATCTATTCATTTTAGCAAGCATTGCCAGGAACTATTTCTTTCTCAAAGTCAAAATCCTCTACAGTTGGAGTTTGAAATACTTATCATTACCATAAGCTGGTGAAGGCTGATTTTAGTCTGATGTGTGTGTGCATGCACGTGTCTGTACATGCTCACATTGTGTCTAATTGTTTACTGTATTAATTGTTTTACAAGAATCCACAAAAGTTGCATAGTGGAAAATGTGAAGAAAATGGAGGAAGGGCTTTACCTTCTATTTTCAACAAAACTTTAACTGAGGTAGGTTAAATATTATGCAACATGGTTTCAAGAAAACATTCTTAATGGTCCCTGTTGAGTAATGTAAGTTCAGATGCTGCCTTCAATATAAGTTTTTTTTAAGAAATGGGAAGGAGGGATATTCTTTTCTCTTGGTTTCAGAAGCCAGCCAGATCCAAAGTCATCATATTTATAGTAAATAACTGGATCTGTGTTGTTTAATAGAGCATGGAATGATGTAGATGGTAGGATTTCAGAAAAATTTTATCCTCACTGCCAATGGGTCTGGTACTCAGGCCTTCCTAGGAAAACATCACTCTTGGTTGTT
>NW_007735597.1:75021-75742 GCF_000696425.1 Galeopterus variegatus
TCAGTGCAAACATTTCAAAATCTGTATTCATTATTCTGTAGATTTAAGATGATTTTTTCTTCCTTCATTCATCTACTGATGACTCACGTTCATCTATTGAAAAATACTGTATGAATGAGTTTCCTGTTAGTCTCATTTACAGTATATTAACAATAATGATATGCAGAAGTCAATATTCTTTATTACTCTAACAAACTGAATTTCTCAACCCACTTGACAGTTTAAAATTGCCATTGGGAAGAAGTTGACTTTCAAGGAGAATTAAATGATGTTCATTGTGGTGACTGATTATCAGCATAAGAACCGTGCATTTTTCTACTACAGTAGAGGAAATAATTTAATTAGTCTGTTATTGTAAATGTTCTGATTTTAATACATTAACTTGTGGCCTGCTGCTGATAGAAAAGAAATTAATCCTGACTCTTTTCAACTGTGGAAGGAATTGGACTTTCCAGAGCAAGAAAATTANTCAGTGCAAACATTTCAAAATCTGTATTCATTATTCTGTAGATTTAAGATGATTTTTTCTTGCTTCATTCATCTACTGATGACTCACGCTCATCTATTGAAAAATACTGTTTGAATGAGTTTCCTGTTAGTCTCATTTACAGTATATTAACAATAATGATATGCAGAAGTCAATATTCTTTATTACTCTAGCAAACTGAATTTCTCAACCCACTTGACAGTTTAAAATTGCCATTGGGAAGAAGTTGACTTT
>NW_007735598.1:0-10554 GCF_000696425.1 Galeopterus variegatus
GTAACCATGTGAGCCAATTCCTTATAATCTCCCTCTCTCTCTCTTTCCTATTGGTTCTAGCTCTCTGGAGAATTCTGAGTACCACAATATTACACACATGATGGCAAAAGAGACAAATCAATTAATCAATGTTCAGGCAGAGTCCATTGTTCCTGTCTCACCTGAAGAATGATCCATCATCTCAATCCTGTCCTAGCCCCAACCCACACTGTCCTCCTCCTCTACAGCTCCAGATCTAGAGAGACCAGGCATTAGGAGGTCCTGGTCTGAGGATGTGGTCTAGAGTCAACAGTTTAAAGCCATTAGCAGTTTACTGAATATATATGAGAATCTAGAAGGTGCATTAGAGAAGCATTGTAAATATCACTGAGGTCAGGGGCTGTAAGGGAGGCAGCAAGAGGGGGTTAGAAAGAGAAGACTTTTGTATCATAGTGAGCAAGATTCAGATTGTGGCTCCACCACTGCCCGCTGTGAGACCTTGGGTAAGTGACCTAAACCCTCTGAGTCTCAATTTCCTCATCTCTTTCCAGAAATAATATTGGGGAAATATATAGTGAGCAAGATTCAGATTGTGGCTCCACCACTGCCCGCTGTGAGACCTTGGGTAAGTGAACTAAACCCTCTGAGTCTCAATTTCCTCATCTCTTTCCAGAAATAATATTGGGGAAATATTGCTTCCTGAAGAACTTTTAAGAGGACTTAATTATTTAAGAAAATGTGTAAAGTATAAATATGTGCATGATCATTATTATACAATTCCCAAACTATGAAACAAGTTCATAGTTTGGATGTATTGGCTGCATAATGCGATTAGACGGGCAACTTTCATTTCTGTGTTTACTTACTCTACATAAAGATTTCTCCGCACGGGGTTTGGAGGGGAAATTAGTTGCTTGGTAAATATATGCTGGAGACTGAAGAGTAACAGTGTGAAAACTTTCTACAAATGACCTCATTTTTGAAGGGCTTGATTAATTATTCATTAAGTAATATTTTCATTGGTGAAGTATGCATCTATTTCCTTTATCTCATTTTTGCCCATAAATTTAATTGTTGGGTTTAATTATAATCACTTTATAATTACTGTAGTTTGGTGTTAATTAATCACATCAAGACATTAATGATATTATTCAGCATAAAACTAATCAAGTCATGAACAGACATAGCTGACAGCTTACCTGTAATACCCTTTTTCTTTCTTCTGTTTTCTTTCTTTCTAACACATTTGGAACATCTTCTTGATGACTTAGTTTGTCTTCAATCCCATTCCCTAGAAGCATGCAACACCCACAACTGACTTACAGAGGCTATTTCCTAGAAGTAACCTTCTCTCACCTACTAACATCCTAGAATCATCATTCATTAGTCTTTCCATCAAAAGGGGAATCAAATTTGTTTGGTGATGTTCCCTAAGACTGGCTTCTTGCTGCAAAATGTAACTATCCATGCCTGTCATTCCAGATATTAAATTTTGCTATCTTGGTATGAATTTAAAAACAACAAAACAAAACAAAACAAACCTTCTTATTTTCTGGATCTGACTCCTGTCTGAAGAGCATTATGTAGTAGAAAGACTGTGTAATTCCATTCAAGGTGATTTGACTTCTTGTTCTAGTTCCAATTCGTCATTCTATCCTAGGAAAAACTCCTTGCCAACAATGGGTCTTAGTTTCTATATATGTAAATACAGGGAGTAAGAATGAATGCTGCTGAAAGTCTACATAGCTCTAAACTTGTGGAACCACTTTCAGTAAAATGGAATTAATTTTGATTCACTTTTAGGATGAAGTTATCCCACCACTTTGTGCAAATAAGAAAAAAAAGTCTTTCCATATCTCATTTGCTGAAGAAAATGAAGTAGATATATGTCTATGTTGATTGCCTTCCCCCAAATATTCTTAGTATACAATCTGCACAGCTATAGGAGGTGAGCACAGAAAACATATTTAACATATTTATCAGTTATTATCTAAGCAGGGGTCAGCAGCACCACAGAACAGGCATCAATGTGAATAAGGGACAGCAAAAAATGAAATGTCAGAAGGATGGACTAGGTATTGATGTAGCAAGAGGCCAAGTTGTCTCTAGACAATTTAGTAGTCTCCTAGAGCAGACATGACAAGCAGGATTCATTTGGTATGCTGACTACAATTGATAATGGCTAAATGTTGTGTTGAGCAGGATTCCAAGGTTACACTGTGTCCTGAGGATATGTAGTGATGTCTGTCACGGGTAGGGAGAGGGAGTGGTGACAAGTATTTGCCATCCCTGGCCCAGAGTTGGCTCACTGTTCCGTGTACTCTTTGGTGAACAAAACCGACACTCTTTCTCAGTAGAGGAAGATAACCAGCCTAATTTAGTGTAAGACAATAATATATTTCTGGCAAAAAGAATGCAATGAGTAGTAAGATAAATCAAGGGTCCTGATTCACATTTTACTTTTTAATTCATATCTGGGATTACACTTGAGCAGTCACATAAACCATAGAAAATCAAAGCTCTTTGGTTCTACTTGAGCAGCTCCAGGGGCAGAGAGTTCACCACCTCCATCTTCAGACAGTTCCCATTATAGGGAAAATCTTTAGGAAGCGCTGTAACTTTCATTCACTTGTCCTAGCTCCACCTATTGAGGACACACAAAGTTAGGCTAGGTCTTCGTCCAAAAGACAGACTTCAGCTACTCAAAGCCACCAGATTCCTACTGGGACATAGCCCACTGGAACGTGGCTCATTTCCCATATGTCATGGCAGAGATCTTCCACTCGTTACGTTCTGAGGTGCCTCCAAATGTTGGTTGCTCCTAAAGTGTGGCCCTGAAATCATTGTTCCAGGTGTGATCTGAATATCACCAAGGTACTACCAGTAGTGCTTAAGATAGAACCAACATTTTGAAGAACATGCCACACTGAAAACACATATCTGAGTATATTGTCAACCTAAACCTTTGAAAATAGTCATTTAAAAATAGTCACTGATTTTTAAGACCAATGGCTGTCTCTGAAAACTAATTTTAAATGTACCAAATGTCACTTCACAGACTTCCTACAATTTAATTGAAGGCCTTCTTGTACTAACTTTACTTAAAATATCTCACCTTTTGTCTTGGCTTGGTATGACCAAACATTTTGAAGAACATGCCACACTGAAAACACATATCTGAGTATATTGTCAACCTAAACCTTTGAAAATAGTCATTTAAAAATAGTCACTGATTTTTAAGACCAATGGCTGTCTCTGAAAACTAATTTTAAATGTACCAAATGTCACTTCACAGACTTCCTACAATTTAATTGAAGGCCTTCTTGTACTAACTTTACTTAAAATATCTCACCTTTTGTCTTGGCTTGGTATGACCAAAGACTCTAATTAAGTGCCATTCTTTGGGTTGGCAACACTTTAAGTCATTTATGAGAAAATTTGTATCAAAACATTCTCTTTTTCACTTTTTAACTCTTCTCAAATATGCCACGGAATTTTCAAACCCTAAAAGAGAAAAGATCATAGAGCTTTATGTCTTTAATTTTCCCATTCTTTTGTTCTTTAAGGAGATCTATTTATTTTTTAACTGACACTGATGATTTGTACATATTTATGGGGTACAGAGTTATATTTCAGTACATGTATCCAAGGTGTGATGATCAAATCAGTGTAATTAGCATATTCATCAGCACAAAACTTTATCATTCCTTTGTGGTGAGAATATTTGATTTCCTCTCTCCATTCTTGTGTGTGTGTGTGTGTGTGTGTGTATATGTGAGTTTGTGAAAATCAAAATGCTTATAACAAAATACAGTCCTTTTTCACTCTTCTTAATTTCTAGTTCTTCTCCTCAGAGGCAACCTCTTTTTATTCCTTTTGTTTTTTTATTTAGGTATTTATCTCCATATTTCTAAACAATATATACACATAATGATTTTTTAAAAAAATTCTTGGTTTGTCAAGTTTACACAGCATCCTTTGATATTCTATAATAATAGATAAGATTCATTATTATTATATAATACCTCATCCCTACTTAGCTTCTCCCAGTAAATTTATCCCATATATTTTGGGGATAAATAAATATTCACTGTATGTCCTCTTATTAATATGTACGCATTGCTCATCACAGATACATTATCACACTCTTTTCTTATAAAACTTTTTGTTTTTCTTTAATTAATGTTATTTTTAACATTTTCAATTATACACCTATAATTAATTAGTCCTATCACCTTTATCAAATGCTTATTAGTCAATTTTCCTCCATACACTCAAACATCTAATATTCTATCTTTTTGTTTGTTTTTAATTTACATGGTGTCCTCTCTTCAAGAAGCTCAATTTACCTACTGAAATCTGGAATGCCAGGTTTTTAAGCTTGTTTCATAGCTGGTGTTTTCTAGATTCTGTGTCTTCCTCTTTATAAATAGACTTCCTTTATTTTGGTGGATGATAGCTCTTCAGTGACTTCCTGAGAAATGATGCATTAGAGCAAAACTCCAAGTTGCTGTATGTATGAAATGTCTATTTTTGCACCTGACTGAGAGCCAAGATGAATATGTAATTCTAAGCTAAAAATATCTTTCTTTCAGGGCTGTCTTGTTAGCTCAGTTGGTTAGAGTGCAGTGTTATACCACCATGCTCAAGGGTTTGTATCCCTGTACTGGCCAGCTGCCAAAGAAATAAAAAATAAAAATAAATAACAACAACCGAAAAATATCTCCCAGAACATTTTTCTTTCAGATGGTTTGTAAAATACAAATGTAAACCCTTTACTGTCCTTCCTTTGAGAGGTGCTGTGTCATTACCCTCTTCTTGAATCTGGGCTTGCCTTAGTGACTCACCTGACCAATAAAATGTAGGCAAAAATATTCTGGGAATTCTGAATCTAGGTTATTAAAAACCCTGCCTTTTAAACCTAGTTATCTTTAAAAACTTGCTCTAGGGAAGCAGTACCCTGATACCACCATATCATGAAGAAGCACAAGGTAGCCAGGTGACGAGGCTGCGTGGAAAGAGAGATGCTTGGGTAGTCCCCAGATGTTCCAGCCATCTCCGTTCAGACTCCAGACATTAAGTGAAGATGTCATCTTGAACATTTCCACCTCAGTATACAAGACCGAAGAAATAAAAAACAGCCCATTCAACCATAAAAACTGAGGTGCCAGACCTGTGACTTGAGTCAACCTATCCCTGCTGTTTTCAGCTGTTTGCAAGTTCCCTGGATGAGGCCTCAGTAATCTTGGGAGGAGAAGAGCAACCACCACAGTGCCCTGACATAAATTTGTAGGTATCATCAAATGGTTGTTGCTTTAAGCCACTAAACTTGGTTTGTTACTTAGCAATTGACTGAAAGCCTACCATTCTAGACTTCTGCTACTGGATGCTGTGATTGAGAACCCTGGTATTATTCTGAATTCCTACTCTTTTGAACTCTTTGAAAGTTTTTAGGATTTCTCACCATTCTGTGATTTTGAAACTGCACGAAGATCACCTTGGTTTTTCTCATCCCATTCCTTGTGCTGAGCATTCTGTGGGCTGTTTCCAACTGAAGGCAAGGCAAGTGTTGGTCAGTTCAAGAAAATTCTCTGATTAGTTTTTGTTGTTCATTACCATTTCAAATTAGAAATTCACATTAGTTTTTTTTTTTTTTCACTCCATCTTGTTGGTTTGAAAAGTAAATTATTCAAACCCATGTTTCCTTGTTTGATCTTTTGCAGATGCAGTTTGGTGTGCTCATAATGGTAGACAAATAACCTTCAGTCTATGTCAAATTGATTACCAACTTCATGCCTTGGCTCTGTCCTCTCCCGTTTTTTTCCTTCCCCTGATGTTGCTTTGCCTCCCACGGATATGGCACACCTTTCCCCCTGGGTGACAGAACCACCAATTACCCAAAGCCCATCTCTTCTGAGCAGTGAGATGCCCCAGAAAGTTGTTAATATTCTAGAACCCTCAAGTGTGAGGCATTCCTTCCATTTGGGAAATTAACCATGAATTGGGGTTCTCTTCCTGCATTTATTCTCCAGCCCAGCAATTTACAGGAAGAGACATAGGTGGAGTTTTGCTAAGTATAGTTTAACAAGTTTACAATAGAAACTGGTAACATTCAGTAAGTCAAGCAAGGTGACCTGCTGTAATGCAATTTGCAACAAAGGTCTTGATTTTAGCAAATATTCTCTTCTTACAGCAATTTCCCAGTATCTTTACATATCAATTAGTAACCTGTCTGTCTTTGAACCAGCAACCTTGCTGTGTTACAGCTCTTTATCTTACAACAGAGACTGTATAGCCTGGGGAAAATTTCCTGTCCTTGCAAGTTTCAATATTTGAAACTGCAAGGCTTCGGAAAACCAGGCCCTGTGAAGTACATAAACCAGGCTTTAAGAATTGTCCACACCCTGGCCCAAATCCTATTAGTTAATAAAGCCTAACTCAAGTCTCGTGTCCTCAGGAGGACTTCCTAATATTTTTCTATTCTTATCTCTTTTCTTTCCTGAATTCCTAAAGTTAATATTTCCTATTTATCACTGTTATATGCATGGAAGTAAGCAATCCCAAATCAGTATTTCCTAGTAGAAATATAATGCAAGCCAAAGATTGAATTACAACTTTCCAGTAGTCACAATAAAAAAGAAATATAAATAATGATGAATTTAATTTCAATTATGTATTTTAACACTATATATATTATATATATAAAATAAAATATTATTTCAACCTCTGATCAATATAAAAATATTTATGAGACATTTTGCCTTCTCATAACATCTCATAACATGTTTTATATAGTGCTCTTTTGAATTATTCATAATTCGCTCTAAGTAACTTTGGATACTATAGGAAGTCATGTTATGAGTTTTTTCAATTTGTAATGTCTAAATTTTGCTTCTCCTTTACTTTCTTTGCTAATAAATGTCAGATCAGGAACTGCAGGCCCTTTAGTACATAATGGCATACATTTCTTCAGGCTTGTTATTTTTACCTTTCCAACTGCATTATAAATTCCTTGGTTCTCCTGTATACCTTCAGTACCTGGTATGATGTTGAAAATATTTTAAGCATTTGAAAATTCTTCATTTTCTTTCTCTCTCTCTTTCTCTCAATTCTATCTTTAAATTGCTTTTTTATTTTCACTTTGTAAAAAAATTATTTGAATTTACTTAAACAGCATAACATAAAATGATATTGATTATCCTGGTAATTATAGTAATCAGAATGTTTTAGAACTTTAACTTAGAACTTTAATTTCATAAATAATGCAATATTCATCAAGGTACTTTCTGTTCAGATGCTCAGTGCCCATTTCTTCTCCAGGATAAACAGTACCAGTTACTTCAAACTATCCCTAGGAGACATTTGTTAACATTACAAGCTAAGGATGTTCCTTTGTGAATTATTTAAAACCTTATACAATTACACCTACTTGCTCATGGTGATTGTAATACCATTAGCTCCAGTGAAAAACTCTTCAATCAATTTCAGTGTTCTTATTGAGTTGCAATCTTTGTGATTGTTCCTTCGGCACAATACGGATGCCATCAAACATATCTAAGTGTGCAGAAGATATTTATTCCCAATGGGCTTTTTGAGCCAGATGAGAATTGGTAAGTGATTGTGTTCTTTTAACTATATTTTAACATAAATGTACTTTTAAGCATGCTTTAAAATATCTCCCCACTAACGAAATGTTTGAATTTTTAAAGTAATGCACATTATAAAAATGTTTCCAAAATGCTCTTGGACAAGCTCACTAAGTGTTCTACTTATATAATTTTAAACTCATTTAATTGCACTTTAATTTTATGGAGTTTTAGAGTAGTTGGGTACATGATGTGATTGCAAATTGCCAGGTTTTGTTTTCAAGCCCTTTACCAGATGATTTGTGGAAGTAAAAGGAATTTGCAAAATGTGGAGACCTTTAATAAGCTACCTAATAAGATGCTAGGAGATACACACTACTGAAGGCTAAAGAAGAAAGAGGTTGATTTAATCACATACAAGTAATTGAGGGTGTGGGGTGGAGAAGAGGAGGAAATGCTAATTTGAACTCACGATACTGGGAGATTTCTGCTAAGATAGAATATCAATTTCCTAATATTTATATTCTTGGCAAATTATCACTCCCAATTATTTTATTTTGAAGGATTGATAGTGTGCCACTGAATGAGGGAAGGAGAATTTTTTCTGGTTATGAGAGAATCAAATGAATCTTCATATTTCTGGACGTATGTTACCTCGAGAACAAAAGTGAGTGATTATCCCATATCTTAGTCTCCTTGGGCTACTATAATAAAGTACCATAGACTGGGTGGCTTGTAATCAATATAAATTTATTTCTCACAGTTATGAAGGCTGGAAGTCCAAGATCAAGTCATCAGCAGATTCCATGTCTGGTGAGGGCTTTCTTTCTGATTCATAGACAGCTGTTTTCTTGTTTCTTCTTTTCATGGAAGAAGGAACAAGGGAGCTCTCTGTGGCCTCATTTATAATGGAGACTCCCATTTATGGGGACTATACTCTCATGACCTAATCACCTTCCAAAGGTGCCACCTTCTAATAGTATCACGTTAGGGATTAGGATTTCAACATATGAATTTTTGGAGACATAAATATGCATTCTACAGCATTCTTCCCAAAGACAATGCTGAGTAAGGATGTAACCAACACGTTAAGGAAAACAAACATTTCATTTGGACATTTCTTGGACAAAGATCAAGTCCCTCTCATGTGCTTCAGTAGGATATTATTAAATGTTTATCATTACTACCCGAAAAGGTAACAGGAAATTTAACTACAGGAAAAGAAGTGATAACTATGAAAAGTCAGTGTTTGAAACCAGGCAGTCTGATGGCAGGAATCGAACTATTTACCTCTTGGGTCATGACTGGTTATGTGATGGGTTGGAAGTTAAGTTGTTACTAATTATCATTCTGAAAGTTACTCAGTAATTTATATGTATTTCAAAGGTATCTTCGTGTATCACATTCATTGACTTGCATTCTGATACAGAGTTCTAGTTATTACGTATGTCATGAAGAGGAGGAAGAGTTCCATTATCTCCTACCTGTCATTAAGGTCTCAGCATAGATGCCAAGTATCTAAAATAGCATTTCTCAAACATCCTTAGCGGTGAGATTACCTAGGATCCTTATTAAGAATGCAGAGTTTGGGGCCCTGACTTCAAAAGGTCTCATTTAGAAAGTCTAGGTTAGATCTCTGCAACCTGTATTTATAATGAGTGATGCAAGGGGCTCAGGCATAAAAAATCTGTTACTGAATATACTCCCTAGCACCAAGACTCCTTAGGTGTTCCAAATAATGCCCTCGAAGAACCTCAGTCCACTTTAACGTTTTCCACATTCTACACTCATTTCTCATTTACTCTTCTTTTCTGTCCTTCTAGACTTTGAGATATTTAAGGACAAGAATTGCACTATTCCACTGATGTACCTCTAATACCTTCTAGTGACCTTTGACACAGTACATGCTTAATAGCTATATGTTGAAGGAATGATCTGTAATATGTAGGATGATTGAGTGAATGAGTGATTGTGAGATGGTCTTAGAATGTGCAAAGAGGAATCATTTTTAGATGACTGAATTTAATATGGCTCATTGTCTCGCTTTTTTTGAATATGTGTAGACAAAACCAGAAAACATAGTTGGTTTCAGTGATCTATTTTGCATAACAAACTACAGTATCTCACCACTTAATGGCTTATGTTTCTCTTTACTTCTCTCTCTGCTAATATTGCCCAATTTAACCTTTCCTTTCAAGTTTTATTCCTCGTCACAAAGTGTCTCAGAACATGTTCATGAAGTAAACTATGTTTTGCTATTATTTTCTATCATATTCATTGAAAATGGATATACTCTCTTTAGCAATCTCATTGGAAGAATCGAGGTTACAGAATATGGTATTTGCATATTGTCCTTCTCCTTGGATAGAGGACAGAACCTTGGAGTTTTGCATTAATGTCTCTGCCCTAACATAGACCTTCATCAGTGATGGGTCCACATCATTCATTTTAACAAGTATTTAATGGTACTCTAGCATGATGTTAAATACCAGAGAAGAGCAATTTAGTATGCAGAGTTCTTTTCTATTTTTTAATAGCATTCTCCCACACATTATCCAATTTATTCCTGAAACAAGCATTTGAATTAGACAAAACATTTGGCATTAGTCTTATTTTTTCAAAACGCTAAGCCTTGTTAGTAGAGTGACTGCCCAAGGTTGAACACCTGCTAGTGACTCAGTTGGGACTCGAACCTGTTTCATAGAATTTGAGAGAGAATGCAACCCCGACTGTCTCAAAGAACTCATTCAATTGAGTCAGCAAACGTTTACTGAGTCAGTCCCCAACTGAGCTAGGAACTAGGGATTCACAGATGAATAAGAAAATTTTCTCGCCCTCAAGTAACTCATAGATTACTAGAAGAAATAGACTTGTGAAGAAGTGCATTGAAATCAACACGGTAGGTGATATTATAATGGTATAAAATGAGTGCAGATTGTGGAGAAAGGAGCAAAACTGGCCCAGAGACATCAAAAACAACTTTTTTTTT
>NW_007735598.1:10982-41418 GCF_000696425.1 Galeopterus variegatus
AAGGGATTCACTGATGGTATTTTAAGAGAATGACTGAGAAAGAGGACTGTTGTGGAACTTCCTGGACTTTATTACTCTTAGCAGTTTGCTTCAACTCTAAATATACATTCAACCCTAAATATACTTTCCTGTCTCAGCACAACCAAACCTGTAGAAGGCAATTTAGTCACCATATTCTATAACTCAGTCTTCCCCCCTCACCTCAAGTGGCTTTGCATAATACTCTTGAACCACATGTAGCACCCCTTTTTTCTTACATTTGAAATATATTTTTGTGCCTCTTATAGGTTGGTATTTTGGAGGTTGCTTAGCTGGTCCATCATGTTATCCTCCCAGGAGAGGTAACTGGAGAGGACGGAACAGGGAAGGGGCACATTGTCTTGAATGAGGGATTAAACTGTCTGGATATAGTTATTCAGACACAGGGAAACTAAGACAACGTCTGTGCAAGTAAATGTCAGAACTAGTTTTTAATTTTGAAGAAGCTATTTCTGGAGGTGATGTAACCTCTTCTAGTTAGACTGATTAGAATAGAGAGTTACTGGAATTGAAGGGACCAAAGAGAAGACTTAGGGGAGTATAAAAGGCCAGGGACTGCTTGGGTATTATCCCAGTATTTTAGCAAGGAACACCTGATTTTGGACTCATTTTGAGTCACAACCAACTGCATTTAATGATTGATCTATTATGAGGAATGAAGGAGGAGTAGGTGGTTGAGGGCCACTCAAAGTTTCTAAGTGCGGAAACTAATTAGCCTGTGATACATGATCAAGACTGGTACAAAAAGAAAAGAGTAAATTGACAGAGATATGGATTTAGGAGGTGGACATTTTAGGTTTGAGGTGCACCTAAATTATCAAGGTGAATTTATCCAGTAAGATTTGGTTTCAGGTTTAGCCTGTATTAGAGGACATTGGCATTTTAAAATAAAGTTCTTCTGGAATTGCTTGCTAAAGGTTTAAATATGATTCAACTTAGGGAAAATGCTTGTGTTTGATGTTTAGAAATATCTGTTCATATTTTTAAAGTTGTTCTTTGTACATAATGAAATGACACTTGACTAAGTGAAACAGCCCCACTTATCTGATTAGTCTTTATGGAAGAAATTCATTTATGAATGATTCAAAGAAAAATGTATAAGGATGGCTGCAGAAGAAAAAGTTAAAAAGTCTTCAATTAATTAAAGGATACATGGTTCGGGCTGGGATGATGGCAGGCTGTCCCTGTGTGCACAGCTGAAGGTTAACACCGTCAAGGCAGGAGTTGGCAAACTATAGCGTATGAGCTAATAATCACTTTTACATTTATAAGGGGTAGAAAAAAANCTAGCAACTTAGTCTGTCAATTTAAATGAGTGAACGATGGATGTGTGGCTGAGATTTTGTTCGTTTTGGTATTATTTGCTTTCTTCCTCAAGTCATTCCTGGTATTTGGTATTGGTATTTGTACTATTTCATTTTGAACATTCTCAGTGAGAGGAATTTTTCTGTTTTACAAGGCCTCATTTATTTCTGACCTATTTTATTTTATATGGATATGGATATTGATATAAACCTAAGTATAGATCTGTACCTATATTTGTATCTATATCTATTTATTTGCTTTAAAGTGAGGTAAAATTCACTTCTGGATGGCTACCACCCATTGGCCCTTCCTCTGACTTCTAGTGAAATACAGACCAAGGTCACATGTCTGACAACTCCATGCCTGTTTTTAATGGCCGTTAGAGATAAATTCATTCAACTTTTTAAAAAGTCATTTTATTTTATTTTACTATCATTATTCTTTTGTGCCTGGGGCAGAGCTTCCAAAGCCCTTCCTCAGATTTTCTTGTATAGACTATTCTAATCTTTCTGTACCCTCTCCCTTAAAATATGGTGGTCACTCCCAATCTCAGGGCTTCTGATAGGGTCTGAGCTGTACCGAGCATGTTCTTTTGATGAAAGATCCTGGAAGGAGAGTGTGATGTGGGCAATCTGAGACCAGGATTTGGAATCAGCATTTCAGGCAGAGCTGAGTTAGAATTCTGGCTGCACACTGAGCATGTTCTTTTGATGAAAGATCCTGGAAGGAGAGTGTGATGTGGGCAATATGAGACCAGGATTTGGAATCAGCATTTCAGGCAGAGCTGAGTTAGAATTCTGGCTGCACACTTCCCAATTTTCTTGTTTATGAGTCTGGGATAATGTGTCTATCTCAAAGGTTGGTTATAAGGATAAATGTGATAATTATGAAGCCTGACTAGCATAGTGTCTTTCACAAAGGAGCTATTCAAGCAACAGCACATACTAGATAATAAAGACAGTGGTGAAGTTGAAGTTGAAAATGACTAAATGTTTTGTTGGTTAGACTTCCATCTCTTGATAAGCCTAGACCTATGAAGACTCCAGGTGTTTTCTTCAGATTTGAACACCTCCACCATAGGCTTGTATTTCACTTCTTTATTTTTACTTAAAAATTCAGAAATTTTTGGTGTATGGCTTCTAAATTCATCTTGCTTATTTTCGAGATTTGAAATTAGCTCCACCTTCTAATCTGTTGGCTATGGGGGCAGGGTACAACTCATTAATTTTGACCCCAGGTTCTTCCTAAAACCGTAACCTTGCAGTGTAACCATGATCTTGTGGCTCATTTCAATGGTACATGATGACAGGATTCAATTAAGTGGATCACTGTTCCTGTAGCTTTATTTCCTGGTGCCTAATAAAATCTGTAGCCATTCACCATAAGACAATTAAGAGAGTATTAAAATGTTGTTGTTTCAGTAAAAAATGCCTGGAGGAACTGAAAGTAATTTCCTCTCACATGGAATATTATTGTGTTATTTCCTGGTTGCTCTATTCTTAGAATTTTAAGATATTGTTAATATTTGGGGCAGAATTTCTGGATTTGGCAAGTTGGCTTTCAGTTCCAAATAGGTCATGACTAAGACCTTAGGAGAACTGAGAAAATACTTTCTAACCTTAGTTGTAGGATATTTAAGACTTGTAAAGAAGCTTTTATATCATTTATTTTTCTAATTTTTCAATTTCTTTAAGCAGCTAATTTAAGAAATTACTCCAGGGAAAATTTCCCAGTATATAAAACATACAAAAACCAACTTGGGTTAAGACTTAAATTCTTATTTTAAGCCCTCCATTTACTAAATATATGAAATTCAAAAGTCACTCCACTTTTCTGATCATCATATTTTTAAATCTTAAAAGAGAATGATAATTCTTGCCTTGCCTACTTTGTTATACAAAGAGTTAATTTATATAAAAAGTTCTTTATGGTTTAAAAATATTATATATCATACACATACATATATTAGTTCTGCAACTTCAAAATATAAGCTCTTACAGTACATGATAAAGTGACAAATAGGTGGCTTAAATAATGAGTATTCTAGAAATGTGGAGAAGAGAAGATTCTAGGTAGTTTATATAAAAAGCATTTTCTATCCATTTCTAACTTATCAAATGATTAGGACATATCATATTAGGATATATCATTTTATTAGGTTATATCAGTCACACCATATGATTATCCTAGATATAAATGAATAGGCTAACACTGGATATTGACATACACCATAAATGACAAATTTGTTTCTCTCTGAAAAATTAGGAGTATCTGCTTGGAGGGCTGGGCTCACAAGGATTTTGAAGCTTTCTTATTCCTGACGGGGGGTTTCATGCTAGATTAAAGTTTACATAAATGGCTGTTTTTTTGCACCTTCTCACATCCAGAGGTGGAGTCTAATTCACCAGTCCTTAAATATGGACTGGATTGTGACTTGATTTGGCCAATAGAATATGGTGAAAGCAATTTTGTTCTGTGATCTGAACATAGACATTAAGAGGCTTTGTATGATTCTGCTCTTGCTCCTAGAACTTTCACCAGGACCATCATCTGACCAAGTTTATGCTATCTTTCTGGGAAATGAAAGACCACGTAGAGGCAAAGATCAGCTCTTCTGGCTGAGACATCTTAGTTCTGTCTGCCCTGAGTCAACTGTGTTGCCTACTGCAAATGCAAGAGCAAACCTGGAGCAGGTGTGCCAAGCCTGGACTAGCAGAACTGCCCAACTCACCTACAGACTTGTGCACTATTAAATGCTTTAAGCCATTCAGCATTGGGATGTTTTGTCGCACAGCAGTAAATAATTGTTATAATTAGTGATTTCTGTTATGGGTAAGAGATAAAATTGATGTGCATTTTCCATCACAATCACAGTTACCTTCACGTTTTAAGTTTTTCCCCCTTTCCTCTTCCCCAAGCTCACACTTCTGGGTCTTTAGTACTGGGATCCACATTATTTCTTAGAACATTCATCATTCCCAAAATTTTGGGGTGGGGATTGGGGCTAAATGCTCATGCTTTCTGCCAGTATGTGATGCATGTCTGTTTTCTGAGTCTCACAGTTTAGAATTATGACAGTCTGCCAGCTTATCAGTGCCTTTTTTCTGTATGTTCCACTCTGTCCTTCATACTGTACCACTATTAGAAAATCATCTGTGATGAGTGCCCATTGGGCCCATATAACTTGTGGACTGACAAATTTAATACTCTGTCATTGAAAACATGTCTTACCTCTCTCTGTATATTATTAATATGAATCCAAATGTTCTATTTGGAGAAACAGAATAATCTTAATAAATGATCATTTTACTTAAAAAAAAAATAGGACAATGGGTGGAGCTCATTAGGAAATAGTGGATACAACTTCCTTTGCTGTTTCCCATCTGAATTATTTTGAAACTTGGGCTATCTGTTTGGCAAATAGCTGGTGGTGCCACCGAGAGAAGGACGAGAGGAAAATGAGCAACTCCACAGACCCCCACTGAGTTGGTGAGAAAAGGAACCTTGGGATAGGACAATGGGTGGAGCTCATTAGGAAATAGTGGATACAACTTCCTTTGCTGTTTCCCATCTGAATTATTTTGAAAATTGGGCTATCTGTTTGGCAAATAGCTGGTGGTGCCACCGAGAGAAGCACGAGAGGAAAATGAGCAACTCCACAGACCCCCACTGAGTTGGTGAGAAAAGGAACCTTGGGCCCTTGGGGCATTGTTGCATGTCCTACTGCAATGTCAATGTCTCTAATTCCCTTACATATGGTCTCTGCCCACTGTAATGGCCTTATTCATGCCAAGGAAGACATAGTGACAACAGTAGCTCTGTCTCTAAATCTTGCCTCTATAATTTGATGAATTATGAAGATACGTGCCCTAAGTCTTGATTTGGAGTCCTCGAAAAAATAGCCCTTTTTCTTCCTGAAACAAAGTAAATAAGTGATTGGAATAGTTTTAAAAAATCACTTTCTGCTCTATGTTTTGTAGATTAATGAACATATTGAACCGTTCTAATGATAGATAGGGAAATTATTTCACTGTAACTTGAAGAACTAAAACTGTTCTATTTTAAATTAAAGAGGTCTAAAATGTGTCAAGCTTATCAAAAGTGCATGAACAATGATGAGGTACAAGTTTACAACCCATTATGGAGCACATTAATTTCTTCACATGCATAATTTTTCTGCTTCATTACTGTTGGTGTGATCCTTGTGGAAAACATTAATTTTGCAAAAAATAAATATGGGTCAGAATAATAGCTTTTTGAGGGAATGCTGAGATTTCTCCACTTGATTAGTTTGTTGCAAATTAATTTTATTTCACTGGCATTTCCCTCTCTGTAGCCTTTGTCTTAAGCTAGAGATATGATCCACTGTGCTTAAAAATTATATCCAAATTTGAACTAAATCCAGCAAAAATGTTAGCCAAGGCTGTAAAAATGGTGAACAAATGGTTTAATAAAGTTAGAAAAGTAGTGAGGAAAAGGCTATTTCAAGCTGAAAAAAAAAATGACAAGCCAAATCATGTAAATAAAACTATCACCTGTGGTAACCTGGAAGATAAAAAATTTACGTAATGAACTCGTGAGCCTTCTAAAGATGGTTTCCACGTGAGATGTTTCAAGTTCCAGGTGGCTTCATTTTGCTGCCAGTGAAAAGTTAGAAGGAGAGAGAAATGAGCTAAAGAAGAAACTGTTTCATTTGCAAGTGACATTTAGAGGCTATAGAAGAGGCTAGGACTTGCTTGATTGGAAAACTATTTATTTTTAATCTTCTCAGAAAGTAAAAGATTTTTCAAATGAAATGAGGCTTGGGATAAAAAGCAAATCAAGGGTATAAGTATAAATCTTTGAATCTTTGAAAAGTTACAAACTTTGAATGTTTACATTGGTCCCCAGTAGACTCTCAGTTGGACAAAGGGGCTTCCAAGTATTGTACAGGCATCGTCCGCAGCACCTGGTGCAACCAAAGTAGGGCCCTGTCTCAGCCATCCCCGCTCACTCCTTATTGAGTTCTCTCTCTCTCTCTCTCCACATATATTTGTTATTGTCGTTGTTTTTGTATGTCTAATTTCATCTTGACCTCTGCTTCCCAGAGGACCTTTATTTAAGTTCAGCAGAAAGACATGTTCTTATTCGCAAACGTTGTAATTAAAGATCTACAATTACATCTCAGTGATTCAGGTTGTTTTGACTTGTGACTAGCCCTAAATCAATCACTGTGTCCAGGAGTATGTGGAATTCTTATTGGCCATTCCTGAGTGACATTGTAATCCCTGATAGTCAGGTGGGATTGACCCTTCTTCACCTCAATAATATATTAAGAAAATAGTGGAGAGGTAGTTCACTAAGGAAAATAAAGGGCTATAACTAGATGGCAGAGAAAAATATCCAGTGTCCACTCCATCTTCAGCTTACCTGCCAGCCTTTCTTACAGACTGGCAGCTTGTGCATTGTATTCTTCCCCTGCCATGCTGCCAGCCCCTAAATCATACACACAGGCCTTCTGCTTGGCTTCTCATTTCATTTCCTACCTCCCTTTTCTGGGCAAACACACATCTCTTTACAAACACTCCATTAGTTTTGATGTTTGTCTCTGTGCTTTGGTGTGTTTGAAGGGTTTCTCTCAGGTCTGCTGACATTTCCTTATTGCTTACTATGTGCTATTTCTGTTTTCCTCCTGAGCCATTATTCTTGGAAAGTCATACACTTCATCAATATCCTTTAACACTGTTTGGATTTGTGGGAGTGCACTCAAGCAGGAAGGGAGGCCTGCCGAGGTGAGCAGACTCTCGCTGATGTGTTCTGTCAAGTACCAAGGAAATTCATTGTAAGCAGAGGAGCAGGCAGAGACAGTCAGGCTGCTCCTTTTATCACGGAGCTAATAGGACAGAACAGTTAGAGTGATGGAGGGGTAGCTCAGGTGATAAGGAAGAGACAAGCTGTTGAATATGTGAATGTTAGACACATTTTATTTCTCTGGCTGAACCTGAAGACTGGAATATATTTATCTGAGGCTAAGAAGCTGTCGCCACCACTCTAGCTTGCATCTCAGGAAAAGGCAGCAGTCTTCAGTGTCCACTCCACAGCCTGCCAGCTGCTCATTGCGAATATCTCAGATATCTTTGACTGGTCCAGGCATATCTGCCTAGTCTCATATTATAGGAATAGCAACATTTTGTCTCAAGGATGCTATTCTAGATGAAGTTGTCCATGGCTGGTACGCAGTCCCGAGAGTACAGTGGTGGGTGAAGATTCCTGGCTAGCCCCAGGCTGCAGCTCAAATCATCAGCAGTCACCTTGTAACTGTTGTCACTTGATTACAGTGTGGATTGTTGATGAAAGCAGAGTGACACAGTGCAAAAGGATCACCCCTTTTCCTCTTCAAGGTTTCACCAACTCTTTATTACTATGCTTGAATGATCCTTGCCTGAAGTATCTTAGATGATTACAAAATGTTAATTTTTTAATACTACCATTTTTTTGTACTATTACTACCTCGTATTCCCCTTAACAGAGAATTGACTCGGAAAGGTAAATTTTAAAAATGAACACTGTAAAATATTTATATTGTCATTGATGTACACATCTCATGAGGTATTTGTCATGTTTTATAAATAACCGAGAAAAAGCATGTGCTCTGCAGGCCTGTGGCATGGGTATACAGCTTTGTGCTCCCCGTTCTTTGGACAAGACAGAAACATACTGATTTATTGTCCATTCAGGTATTGATCATTTTTCACCCTATTTCTATCAGTACTGACTGCACTTGTGTCCTTATGATGCTAACTGTGAAATTCATCTCTTAGACAGTTTGCCACAGTATTTTGGGAGTCTGGTGAGCAGTTGTACAGTTTTCAGTGTGGTACAGTTCTGGGCTAGGAGTCTAGAGTCACGCATGCTGCTCACTAGATTGTGACCCTCAATTTCCAGACCTGCAAAAGAGAGATGCTTGGCTTTGCCTGTTTTTATTCCTAATGTTGTTAGAACGTGGAATTCTGTGCCTTTACATCCTTCCTTGAATATTTTTGGTGAATTTAAGATGACTTTTTAGTAAAATCTTAGCTATTTTAAGATCTTAAATTTAAACAGCATCTTTAAATGTTTCCATGCCTTCAAAAAAGTTTCCTTACTGTAGGTGCAAAGTCTGGAATTGTTATCATCATCATCATCATCACCATCACCATCAACGTGATCACCAACATTTATGCAGTGCATTTTATGTGCTAGACACAGTGCTAAAGATATCATATGTTTTCTCATGTAATCCTATAATAAGAGGTACGAGCATTATTTCAATTTTACACATGAGAAAAATTAAATTGAGAGGGAGTTTGCCTAAGAATGCACAAATAGGAAAGGATGAAACCCAGTTCTCAAAACAGTTCTCAAAATCAGTTTGGTCTGAGTCTAAAGTGTATATATTTTCCCACTGTTCTGTATTCACTCATGTATGGACACAATAAATGAGATAAATTACTATACTCTTTATGAAGTACATTATCAAATTAATCAATAGATAAGGACATGATTTTCTATTTCATGTGTGGCACCCCCACATCTATGTATACCCACAGTGTACATTGATAGCTATCCTTACATCTTATCTTCATTCAATAAAAATAGGTGCAAGATTTGTGCATTATAAAGCTGCCAAAAACAGGACTTTAAATTTCAAAATGCGCCCCCTTGATGCTCCTTTGTCTTAAGCCTGTCTTATTAAGAATCATTAATACTCTTCTTCATTTCTATATTGGAATGTTTTTTTTCGGTTATTCTCATGTGTTCTCAGGATTGAATATTCTAGTGACTAATTACATTTCAGAAATATTTGCTCACAGTAATAGGCAAATAAAAGGTCCAGGATATAAAGGCACCTCTGTGCTCATGTCCTTAATTAGAAAAGAATATATGGAGTAAGGAATATTTGCTATTTTTTCGCCTACCAAACTTTTGACAATAGAAGCTGTTGTTTTTATTTCTGAGTCTCATGTCTTTACCAGATGATGAAGTTAGTTATTTATTTATCCACAGTACCACTCAGCTAAAAAAAAAGGCAAATTCTCCTAGAGTTGCCCAGGGTCTCAGACTCCTCTCCCTCCCTTTTCCACTCCAACCTGCCCTTTGAGCCGATGTACATGCATTTTAAGAGGCCAGAAGCAGAGGGAGTACTGATGGGAACAATTTGCATATGTTCTGCTACTTGCATATGTTTATTTAATGTGCTTCCAAACATTTCCCTGTGACTCTGAGTTGTACATTTAAAACTTGAAACCTCTAATTTCTACTGAGTTTGCTAGAGAAAATTTTGCAAGTGAATATTTATGGTGGCAAGATAATATTTGTGTTATCATAAGGAAAATGGTAAAATAGGACCCTGAATGTGGAATTGGTTAGTCATATACCTATACTAACTGCTTGTTGGTCTGTTGTTATGTCTGGCCTTATAAACCCATGGTGGTGAGAACCAAAACAACCACCAATATAAAACAAATAAACAGATAAATAAAAAAAGAAAGAAAGATACAACAATCACAATAATCTGCTGAACTTTAAAAAGCAGAGAAGAGAACTGAGGCCACCAGAGCTGGGAAAGGGGAAGTGGGAGAAAGAGTTAGCAAGAAATTGATGAAGAGCCACAAAAAATGAAAAAAAAAAAAAAAGTGGGGCTTCATCTTTATAAAAGTTTTTATAGAAAAAAATTTTCTTTGACCTTAGATTTACCTTGTACTAGCCCTATGAGATTGGATTAATTATCCCCATGTTACAGATAACTATTCAAAACAATGGGTACAATGCAAGCCATGCTTGAGCATCCGATCCCAGCATGCAGGAGGCACAGCCTGTGGGCGGTGAGTGGAGGATGGAGGCAGAGCATTGGGTTGGATGTTTTTCCTTCAGGTATTTACCCTCCAGTAGCTGTAAGATTAAGAAGAGACATGCGAAAGGTTAATAGCACATGCAAGCCTTTTGTTACTCATAAACCTGGATCACGTAGACTGAAATAGCAAAGTCAAAGAAGATTAATGAAGGGAGATATTGTAAGAAAGGGCAAGGATAGTATCTGAGGAAGATAATAAGGTGAGAAAACAACCCAAATTGCCAAATTTCTAATTATATCTACATGTTACATTTTGATACTAGGAAGATGGGATTAGAACTAAAGTGGTTAATTTGGGAAGATATATATTCTTTATTTATAACATGCTTAATTTTTATGTGTGTTAGAGACAATTATTACAGAATCTTAAGTATTCCTCCCATACAAACTCTATGTGGTTTATATTATTATCCTAATTTTACAGATACCTGGCCAGACTGCACAGTAGATACAAAATGTATGTAATCTGTAAATTTCTAATTTCCATTTACATATTTCACTGTCCAAGCAGGGGCCAGAGGGGCAAGTGTTAGAAAGAGGGAGATGCCTAATGATTTTGCTGAATTCCTAGATTCAGCCTTACCTGAAGGCATTTTCTCAGTTGATTTTTTTGTGTGCTTGTTTTAGCTCAAAGGCCTCAGGACTGGGTTTAAGTCAGGTTTTGCTATTGTAATAGAGACAGTTGTGACTTCAGTATGGAAAAATGGAGGGGACAAGGTTAGACAAAGTACAGCTCAGGGTCCCTCCAGCAGAGGGGCTGGGGAAATTATTCAGGGGTGATCTTATTTTCTTCTTTACTTTGTTCCTTACTAAACAACTACCAAATCAATGTAACTTTTTGTTTTCGAACTTATGAAGAGGAACTTGCAAAATTTTAACTCAGCTAAGCAAACGATGGAGCAGAAGAAGACTGACATTTATTATGGAACGTCTAAAATGAGTGCAGTTCCACTTTGACCAATTTAGGGATATGACAGTGGTGGAAGCTGGGAAGTGGTGCATTTATCCATACCCCAACATCATTTATTTCATCTGTACTGGCTGATTTCGAGAGAGCTACTGCCCTCCTCCTTTCAGTTAGTCGGCTAATCAGTTAGTCAGCCAGTCAGTCTTTCTGGCTTCCTTTTCCCTTCCCTTCCCCGTTATTTTTCATCTCAAGGAGATAACCCTTTGGAGTGACAAACCTCCAACCTTGAACAGTGCAAATGACCTAGTGATGGGTAACTCTGCCAATTATCTTCTTAAAGGAATACGATGAAGGTTTTATGTATCTTCTGCATCTTACATTCTCAGTCCCACACACAAAGAGAAACCATTGAGTTTCGTGACTTCACACCTTAAACAGAAGTGGTCTTCCCTCTTTTCCTCTGGTTTCTGATGATCATAACTTATACTAATAAAGTTTGAGGGAATAGGTAGAAGGGAGGTAGATTTATAATCAGAGCGATCTTTAATCATTCCCGACAGATCTTGAGTTCTGTGTAGGCAGTAATGAAATATGGGCTTCAGTCAACATAAGTTTCTCCACGTTCATCTATGTTGTTGCAAATGGGAGTATTTCATTCTTTTTTTATGACAGAGTAGTATTCCATGGTGTATATATGCCACAGTTTCCTTATCCAATCATCCATTGATGGACATTTAGGTTGGTTCCATGTCTTGGCTATTGTAAACAGAGCTGCGATGAACACGGGAGTGCAGGTATCCCTTTGACCTGATGATTTCCATTCCTCTGGGTATATACCCAGAAAAGATTTTGCTGGATTGAATGGAAGATCTATCTGTAGTTCTTTGAGAAACCTCCATACTGTTTTCCATGGTGGTTCTGCATGTGCTCACTCATATGTGGGAGCTAAGAGAGAAAGAAGGAAGGATAGAAAGACCACAGTGGTGCATCAGTCTTACAGAGGGAGGGAACATTCCTAGGGTCACAAAGTGGAGTGGGGGGAAGGGGGAGGGGGAGGGCAGTTGGGGGATGGTTGGGTGGGGGACACGGGGTACGAAAGTAATTTTTGGTGATGGGTATGCTCCCGGTGTGGATCTGGCCCTCGCATCATGGGCACGAGGGGTGACAATTAGCTTTGTATCTCATGAATATTCATAAAAAATAAATAAGGGCTTCAGGATTCATAAACACACACACACACACGTAAACTTCCTAGAAAATGTTCTTTATCATGATTAGCCTGGGACTGAGCTCAACATGACCACATAGATGTTCTTGTTAGCAGATGTTTGGGAATCAGTATGGTGGTTTGAGGAAGGGATTCATGAAGGATGGGAGCTGGGGAGGGGAATTCCTGTTGATGAACAAATCTGTATTCATGTATTCTCAAAATTATAGAGGTTGGAAGGGGCTGCTACAGTTACTAAAGGGTAGCAGAGTGGCTCTCAGGAGGGGCTGCAGACAGTGGAATGAGTTAAACCAGTTCACAGTCTGGAGGAGAATAGAAATGAGGAAATGACTCAGTGGTAAAGGGTTTACAGAGGATGAATCGGTAGGCAGCTGTTCTTAATAACAAAGGTTAAAGCAAGACTAGATCCCTGGTCATATACCTAGAACACATTACATTACGCATCTGGGAAAACATTCTGACAGGCAAATGTGAGGGCTTTAGGATGGATGACAGGAGACATATATTGAAGTTTCATCTCAAGTTCTGGAAAAGAGATATTTTCACCTGGGTTAAGGAGTTCTGCAATGTCCTTCAAGACTTCTCATCACAGACACCAGGGTTTGAAATAAGTGTTTGTGATGAAGGCATATAGAAAAAATACGTCATTTGTTCCTTTTGCTTCTGATTCTATTGCACAGAAGGAGAAAAAAAGAGGAAGGGAGAGAAGAAAGTGAAAGAACAAGAAGCAACGAGCAAGCACGATATCAGGGTGGGATTAAGGCTTTGGGCGATGCCTGTAAACTTCAATGTGCATTGAATCATGAGAGCTCTTGTTAAATATCAGATTCCATTTAATAATTCTATTGGGGGTTGACATTCTGCATTTACATCAACTTCCAGGTGATGCCAATGCTGCTTGTTCAAGGATTATACCTAGAATAGCAAAGATTAGAGATCCAGGTGAAATACAGGTTGAAATGATCACCAACAAGTTTGAAAGGAGAATAGAAAGATATGCTACAAAGTAGAAATCTGCATCCTGAGAGCTGAAGTGTCAGAAATCTGACTCAGTATTTACCGCAAGTTTGTTAGTTGTACCACTTCTTAAAGTCAGAGGCATGGCTGAGGAGCTGGAAACTGCCTGCTAGTTACATGAGCCTCTGCTTTTGGCAACAGCTCCCTTCTCATTTCTAAAAATCCATCTATTCCCAAGAGAGTTACAAGGCGGAAGCAAGCAAGCTGTTTTGCCAGTGATGTCTTGGAAAGTAAGACGGTGAGTAGAGCCATAGCAGCTGGGATGATTTATGGGAACTATAAATTTATTTCTGTAGTTTGGGAGCAATAACAAAATGGTGAGCATGGGCTTTGCAGTCTTTGATATGATATCCAGCTTTGACATGTACAAAATTCACGATGTTAAGTTTCTCATGCTCTATGAGTTTTGGTTTTCTCATAAAATGTGATAATTATATCACACCCAGGCTTATATGGATATTATATTAAATAATGCATGTATAGTGCTTAGTACAGGACTTGCAGTATGGAAAGTATTCTAATCATTATTATTATTTGGATTGGAAGTGACATGAGTATTTTGAGGGATGAATTTAGCAATTTATCTTTCAACAACTTCTACCTTGAACTCTGCTTAAGAATCTGTGTTTGGACCCTGGGGTATCCCACTCTCTAACTTCACTTTGAAGATGTTTATAAGACATATTACTCATTGTACACTGGGGGGTTATTTGGTGGCATAAAATGAGAAAATTGAGTTGTCAAGGTGAGATTAAAGTACTAACCAACAGCTTGGGAAATCTAGATTAAGAGACCCATATTCTATGTCACGTATGTGAAATCTAAGAGATACTTTTGTCCTTAAGCTTTCTGCGCAGTAGAAAGGCTCACATGTTCATGCATGTCAGGGTGGAGGCTGACAGCCCCTTGCATGGCTTAGGAAAACTATTCAAAGGAACATTTCATATCTTGGCATTTAATAAAGTAGATTTAATTTATTGGGTACAAGAATTGCTAAGCAAAGGATCTGAGGATACTTGCCTATCCAGGAGGAAGAGGACGAAGCAGTTTGGAGAATTGAAAACAATTTTGCATTATGGAATCAGATAGTCTTGACTTAAAATTTCAGTGTGGACACTTAGCAGCTACTCGGCATTTGTCCCTTGCTTACCTGCTGTGAAATTTCATTTCCCACTCATAAAAATTATATATGTAACATATATATAACTACATGTATATACGTATAGCTGTTGTAATCATTAGTCATAATATCCAGTAAAGAATAGTCATACTGAAGAAGTGGAGGCTTAAGGAAAGTAGCCCCATGGAAACCACATGTGCTTATGACAGGCCCATTCTTCACATTAGCTGGAGAGATTAGACTGACAATGTGTCGATTCAGGAAAAGAATAACTGAAGAAGTGGAGGCTTAAGGAAAGTAGCCCCATGGAAACCACATGTGCTTATGACAAGCCCATTCTTCACATTAGCTGGAGAGATTAGACTGACAATGTGTCGATTCAGGAAAAGAATATCAGCTCAGGTGCTAACTGTCCAAATCAGTAGCTTGTGGAAGATGTATTTACATGTTAATTGAGGTTTGAGGAACATCTTTCTTTGGGGAATGGAATTACGGTCCAAAGGCTGGAAATGGTGTAAAAAAACAGTGAATTTGTTAAGGAGTAAGAACCAGGCCAAGACCACCAAGGCAGTGGTCCTCTAAAGAGGCAAAGCAAGTCCTTAAAGTGCTGGCAAATTATGGCTTTAACAGGCTGTGGTTTCCTCTGGTCAACTTCACTCAGACCAGTCTTGGCAACTAAGAATCCAGCCAGAAAGAGACCGGATGCTGAATAAAAAACAAAAACCCTTGAGAAATCCATGGAATGGCTGCTCTTCATCTCTTGTCTCAGCTAATCTACGTCTGTCTCTCTCCCCGTAGACAAGTTTTCCCTGCTAGTAAAACAGTGCAGTAGTAGAAAACGACTGCTCTTCAAATCCAAAATGTGCAGTCTAATGTGCAGTGTCTGCTCTCAGGAATTCCCTGAGTTCCAGTGAAAGCTGACCACTAGGAGTCAAGTGCTCGCCTGTGGTCCAATCAAGACTGAGGATCAGGGCCACAATCAAGAGGGTCAGGGCCACAGGAAAAGACTCGGGTGCCTCTTCTGTGGATGAGGCAGCCGTTTTGAACTGGGTGGACACTGCAAAGAAAATGAACAACACTTGCATGGATATAAGGCGCAACAGATCTGTTTCTCCCACTAATCAAAGGAGCTTCAGTAATCTCCCAGCAAATTTCCCCTCTTTACAGCTCTGTTCAGTTCATACGGAGCAAGGTGGCTGTGCTGCAGAGAGTGAATGCTGTGCTGAGTAGAGTCATTGGAAAGGCATGATCCAGGAGGGTTTTACGTTGCCTTTCAGGAGGACAGGACAATAGAGACCCTTCCACCACTCAGTCCATACTTTCATATTACACTTGAAAACATTCTATTTTAATTTGGAGCCATTTGGTTTTTTTTAGAGGGATATAGTGAGAAAATATTTCCCTTTATGTACTCTTCAAATAAAGAATCATATGCTAAGAACATACCCAAATTTGGAGTTACTTCAATGTAAATTATACATTGATCCATTTCCCCTCTGTAAATTCTGCATTAAATGTTAATTAAGTTTCCCATCAGTGAGAAAAGAGGTGCAGTAATATTTCTCTGCATCTTAAAAGAAACTGTCATCTGTCATTCCTTACATTCTTTCATTCCCAGCTATTGAAGGATAAATGCTGCTGTCATGATTATAGAAGCACCTGCATGAATCTGGATATTTTATTATTGGAGTCTCATATTGACAAATTTCCCTAATGTGGTAATTTATGTTCTTGTAAATCACCAAGCTGGGTAATGAAGAATAAGTGTTTAGGAAAAGGAACGGGCTTAGCAGATGTTACAAGGAACATCGGTCTTTGTTTGTCTTCCTCCTGATTCTTTTATTCCTTTCCCACAACTCAACTACAGCACAGAATGATGTTATGAGGTCATATTTCCAGAAGAGGAATGGCAAATGGGTTATATCTCCGGTGCTGATGTGAAGAGTTTCATAAGTGTTGTCCAGAGTATCTCTTAAAAGGGATCCTGAGACCTTGTATAGACTCATCTAAAAACTGCTTGGCTTCATTAGTACTGACCGTGACAAACACCAGAGAGAAGAGGGACAGTATATGAGCCATAAACATTTCCCAACTAAATATTTAAAAATGGACCAAGGTGAACACAAAATTTAAACACCTTTGATAGAAATCAGATGCCATAGAGCCTGGAGACTGACAATCATGTGTGATTGTAACATACTGTCATTAAATCAAGCAGGACACAGATAAGAAATATTTTTATAGACCTCTGCAAATCCTCAACCATGAAAATAAAGCTCAAATGTTTACTAACCACTTACTAAGTACCAGGCACTCTTTCAATCTTCATAACAGCCAGCCATTGGATAGGGTGCTCTACATCTTGGTATATTTATTCTCCTCAATAATCCTGTGGCAGAATCATGGTTATTCATAAAAATAAGCCCATGGGATCATTAGTGAATTGTCAGAATAACGAATATGAGATCCACAAACACCAGGTTACTATGAAGTGCTAAGTATCTGGTCTGTCATTGCTACATTTTGAAGATCAGCTTTTGGAAAACAGCAGGAAAAAAGGTATAGAGACTTTTTTGGGTTCTTTTTCATTACTTTTAATTGGACTTTTAAGTAAAAATGCAAAAACAAAACAAAACAAAAAAGGAATTATATTATAGAAAATATGAGTGCGATGGAATGCCCTGTTTATGTTTATGTTCAGATACCATCAAACCTCACTTCCCTGCAGATAAATATTTTATGAAACTCTTCTGTTTTTACCTCCTTATGAATTTCATTTATCTTCTTCCATTATTTATAATTTACTTTAAGGGCTAAAAATAGTATGTGAAATTAAAATAATAGTTGGGTGGCCACTTCTCACCTCCACCAAGGAAATATTTTCTAGAGAATATGGGTCAAGTTGATTTAATTTCATCAAAATTTGTTTTGCAAGACTCCCTTTTTAATTCTGACATCTGGGGTAAAATTATATGTTCATTTTCAATCCATTTCTTAAAAACTCATACACAGATGGTCAATGTTTCACCTATGTAGGCTTGGGCCATATAAACAAATACTCAAATTCAGACATTATTGTAGCCAAATCCCATGGGTGTGCTCAGCCATAGCTGTATCCCTGCTTAATCTAAAAGATAACGAGGTTTCAAATTCAGACATTATTGTAGCCAGAACATCTTAGAAATAGAGCCCAAATCTGAGCAATCGCCAGCTGCTTCTGCACATCTTCAGATGAATCCTGTTTGGAAAGTCATGAACGTTGCTTGCAAATCCCATGGGTGTGCTCAGCCATAGCTGTATCCCTGCTTAATCTAAAAGATAACGAGGTTCAGGGGTGAAGCATCAGGTGGCAGAAACATGGGGCCATTTTTCGGGGTTTTGTTTTGTTTTTGTTTGTTTGTTTTAGAATCAGGAGAGGAGGGTTTTATATAGAAGTAGTAGAGGGCTGTCTGCACTCCCAGACGGAAAGCACCTAATATCTTTAGTTGTAAGTGTAAGTTCAAGTACAAACACAATGTAAAGATACAATGAACCATGACAAAACAGAAGTAACAAGGTCTTCAGGCTCACAAAGACCTGCTCAAAATGTGTCCACCATTTCTCAGCTGTGTGAGATTGGGCATACTGATTAACATTGCTGAGACTCTTCATTTTTGAAATGGAGAACAAGGAAAGTGCCCACATCTGGTCTCATGAAGTGGGCTTGGTGCCAACGTGCAGATGGGGCACCAGAGATTGGATCTCATAATCAACAGTGTGGGCAAATATTGATCAATTTGCAGAATGACTAATTGTTCCTTTTGGCAGCAAAGAGGGATGGTGTAGAATCTGGAGAAGAAGGAGACTTGAATTCCAAAATATTAATATTTGATGTTAAAATTTAAGATTATCTCTGCATCAGTTAAATTTTCTGATTCAAAATTTACAGATCAGATCTGAACAGTATTAGATATTTTAATAGATGGTAGCAAGTATAACTTATTGCTGTATTCTGATGGTCTTAAATTAGCATTTTGAAATATGCTTTTTCTTTTCTGAGACAGAATGTGGAGTGATGAAAACAAAGGCATATTGCTGTGTTTAGTCTTGGATCCACCACCTTTTAGGTATGTGATCTAGGACAAGTTAACTAGTTTTTTGTAAGCCTCATTTACTTCACCTAAAAGTGTAGATAGGAACCCTAGTCCTATCAACCAGATAGATTTTAGCACACCAGAGCATTCTGTGAAGTGATTTCTCCCTGTTCTGGAACACCCACCACCAGCCCATCCTCTGCTATTTCTTTCATGTCACAGATCACTTTCTTTCCCATCATCTCCTCTGCTCTATTAGATTCTACAGTCTTAAGGACAGGGGAAGTGTGTGATTTATTGCATTTCTACCAGTGCTTGCCATATAGTGAGTACTCAAAAATAGCTTTATGGGAATAAAGAAAACATACTTATTGATTGAAATATTAATCCATGCATTCATTCATTTTAGAAAGTGCTATGTAAGTGCCGGGTACTATTATGATGTTTAGCCAAAAAATACAGTGGACATCTGACCTCATCTCTTCTCACTGAAAGAAGTCTGATTTTAATGACTGCTGTTATTTCTGCTCTGCCCTTGTGTGAGTAACCTGTGCATATTTGGCCCACCTTTTTGCTTAGAAGAATTATAAGGATCTAAGGCAGTGGAGCCCCCCAGTGGTTGTTTTTATGGGTTGAAGAAAGACAGGACAAAAAGAAGGATAAGGCTTGTTTATAGTGTTGATTAAAATGATTGGAGACGTGAAGGAAGACACAGTAGACGAGATGCAGGTGAAGAGTGGGGGGCTACTGCTTTTTTAGGCAAATAGCACTGACCCAGCCGCTGTTACATCTTTTATTATATTTAGCAAGCTAGTGCTTGCAAGATAAGTATTAATGCATAAATTTTGTTATAATTTTTTTAAGGGCAGAAGGCCGTTACTTTATTTTTAAGCGCTTGGTTATTTATATTGCGTCTCCTGGGAACATTTTAAGAAAGTGTTTTTATGACTGCAAGCGTTGTCAAGGATTGTTAACTCATTTGCGAGTTTGCCAAGTGAACACGTTTTTGGGTGCTGACCACAGAAGTCCATTAACCATTTCCTTCATATAGTGATGTGGCCTCTTCACAGAGCCTCTCTAGACACCTGGTTTCTCCCAGGACCATGGAGAGGATTCTGTCAGGATGAGGAAAAAACCCAGGTGTGCTTTGGAGGGTACATGCGCTTGAGAGAGGTGACATTCTCTCTTGTAATGCTCCCTCTGTCCTTTGTAGAATACTGTTTTGCTTGCTTGCTTGTTTTCTTTAGAATTTGGTCATACATACTTTATTTGGATGTTAAAATCAACTCCTCTGAAGCATGTAATGCTCCCTCTGTCCTTTGTAGAATACTGTTTTGCTTGCTTGCTTATTTTCTTTAGAATTTGGTCATACATACTTTATTTGGATGTTAAAATCAACTCCTCTGAAGCAAAACAATCCAACTAAAATTTTCTTTAAGCCTAACATTTCTAGACATAATTTCTGTAAGCCTGCATTATGACCACAGTTACCTCCTGAGAGTCTCAAGATGTGTTTAAAGTTCTCTAAATTTGATTAACAAATAAATGTCACCATGTTTTGTTTTACACTTTTTTTCTCTCGAGAGGAAAGTATGTCATCAAGTAAAATCTCTATAAACACAGACTCCAAGCAGCGAACATAGTTCTTCCCTGTTAGAGACTGTCACAGAATAAATGAAGCCACAAGTATGTATGGTCCGTTTTCCCAGGAGTAGCCATTTTGCTTAATGATCTTGGGAAACATTTTTATACCGAACCAAATATGAATAAATGCAAAATATGCTGGCATATTAAAAATGAATACGTGCTTCAAAGAAATGTCTCACTCATCTGGTCGTTTTACATGGCTACCTCAGGTCACCCAAGAGGACTTCAGTGAGAGCCACCAGTGCAGGGAAACTCTAGAGGTAGGCTTTCCTGTGACACTCCATATATGGAGAAATTTCTGTTAGAACAGAATGGTTCTAACCCTAAAAGCATTGCTCTCTCTATGTTTTACAGGTAGGCTAAGATCTAAATTTCCAACATTAGGATTTTTTTTCCTTCCAAGAATTTGATTAATTCAGACTTGTCTATTCATGGTTTCAAAAACCCAGTCTGTTCCCATGTGTCAGGAAATGATTTCCCATCACTTAATTCCTAATATATATATATACCTAAATCCTTATTCTTTAAGACCAATGTAAAATTTTACTTCCTAACCACATACACGCATACACACACAGTTGAAAACTCTATCCTTCTGCCATTTTCAGTGAGAATTTATACTCAACTATGCCTATTAAGTCCCAATTCTATAAAGACATTGTACCAGAGACCAGGGGCATGATTTTGACAAAATAAACTATCTGGGTTATATCTCCTCTGTTATCTCCATTTTCTCTTATGTTTTTGGTATTTATTTTATTTTTAAACATTTGTTATAGTTACTTATAAGCATATGATGTACTAAAAAGAGCATGAATTTAGATGTCAGCAGACCTGGGACTAAATAAAAGCTCTAGCAGTGACAAATATGTGACCTTGAAAAACATCATTTAACATCTCTAAATCTTAGCTTTCACATCTTAAAATACAGAGATAATAATATTTGTACCACCCATTGATCATCATAGCCATTAAATAAAAAAATATGTTTATCGTCTGGCCTGTTATATAGTCAGCTAGCCATAAATATTGTTCTATTCTATTCCTACCAGACTAAAATAGTCCTTGAGGGCAACATACCCCATAGCATCCAGCAGATTGATAATCAAATACTAGGAAAAATATAAATATTGAAAGTATGAATATCAATGGATTTGATCTCGGGAGAAGAAGTGACATAGTCATAGACACTTTCAAGCAAATAGAATGTTGGAGAATGAGTAGGGCGACAGGGCGCATCATTAAACAATTATGAGGTGGGGATTAGGGGTGATTCAACATGCAGAAACTAAGAATTCAAATTGAACCTAACTTCACTGTTTATCAAAGACCACCTCTATCTACCGTACCCTGAGATCTGGCTCTTTGCTGCCCTTCTCTGTTCTTAGGACATAGGGAGAGGGTCATATGCATTTCAGAACCAAGGCCAGCACCAGATTGCTTTAAAAAAAAAAAAAAAAAAAAACTCTGTCAGTGCACTTCTTTCAGAAGCTCATGCTATTCTCAGCAGAATGTCATGGCTATGACAGAGGGAGTTCTGTATGTTGTCATCACAGGAAGGTTCATTTTTATCCCAGTGGCATGTCCCTGAAAGCTGAATATTTTATCCTGAGATTTTCTAATCACCAGCTTCCTCCTTCCCTGGAATTTAATTTTTCACCTGGTGATTCCAATGTTACAGCTAAATTCTTCTTATGGTCATGATATTTTACAAAATAAAAAGTAATTTCAGTGGAGAAAATATAAAAAGTAATAGAATAATAGCCTTAAAGTACTGAACAGGTAGGGTCATGTGTTGGACCTCTGCCAACTGACTTCCTGAGCAGCGTCTTTCCCCAGGAGCTCCAGTGACCTTTCATTTTAATAAGTATTTACCAAGATTAGAGATTCCTCTAAGCTACAGCCACTCAGGCACAATGCAAAATTGTTAAAATGTCTAAACCAGAAACATTTCAATGAGTCTAACAGAGGATGAAGTCCCAAGAAAATTAGAGTTTATTGACATTATTTTGGCTTCCTTGATTCCCCTCAAAGCACAAGAAAAGCAGCTTTATTTGCATTTTTTGAATATGTAAATCTGGGGTTTGTGGTGGTTATAAATTGCTCTTCCAACCAATTTATGTACAACTCAAGCTTTTTGAACCCCAAACCAGAGTTCTGCCCATTAGCCAGATCATTAATAAATGCCTGTATTTTAAAATTTACAATTATCACTATTGACATTTATATCGCCTATGATTCTCTCATTCTCCTGATTATTCCTTTAATCTCCTATATTAGGAGGAGATCAATTAAGGACATTTGAAATAGAGTCCTTATTTTGAAGATCCTTCTACCCATTTGGGGAGATAAGATATGTACATGCAAGAAGATAATTAACATTACATGTTGTATTAAATGAGTCTTTAAGAAATATCTGCTCCAAAATTATCATGAGAAATTGCTATTGGAAGGCTTACTAAAGAAAGTTATTGTTAAAAGGATAAAATATTGTTATAAATGAGTAGAAATTAGAAGGATAAAAAATAGAGTAAGAACCTTCCAAGCCTAGGGATTGGTATTTTCACTAGCGACTAGTGAACTAACATATATGTGCAACACCATTTCATACTGGTAAAGGACTTTGTCTTATCCTTACTTTGTTTTCTCTAGTAGTTTACTCATATTGAGAACATGGTAAGCAATCAACAAAAAATTGTTGACTAGAGGCACAGCATTGCTTAGTGAAAAGGACATGGAATTAAGAATCGAACGGACTTTTTGCTTTATTGTTGTGAGGCACCCTCCCACGAGAAATGCACTTACACACCACTCGTGCAGAAAAGGGCAGTTTATTCACTCCAGCTGGCCAGTGACCGTTTCCCAAGGAGCAACCAAGGAAGAGCGGCATCATCGGGCCTTGGTCTTGTGGGGTTTTTAAAGGCAAAAACTACATCCTGTTGGCACATGGGTTTGTCCAGGTGCACAAAGCAAGCTAGGGAGCTAGGTCACAGAAGCCAAGAATGAGCCGTTAGAGCAATCAAGCATACAAGTTCTCATTGTGTATGGCTCCTGTTCCCATGTAATAATTCCCTATGTATGGCTCCTGTTTCTATGCAACGGTTTTTGTTTCCATGAGAAGGTCAACGGTTTCTCATGCAGAAGTGGGGGGGTCTACTCTGCAGGTCAGACGGGGGCCAAATGGAGTTACTTAAGTTAAGCAAGCAATTCTGCAGAAGTAGGTAGTGTACATTCTGAGGGTGTAGGGAGCTCTATTTCATTATCACTGACCATGTGTCAAGAGGAAATTAAATAACCTCCCTGAGGCTAATTTTCTTCTGTTGATGAGACATACTATCTATACTATCTGCTTGATAAGATTTTTCTGAGCATCTCTTCTCACTTTAAAAATATCTTTGGATAAATGTAGCCACATGGTTGGTTTCTGTTACCCTCTATATGCTGAGATTGTCACACCTGAGTCTGTAACACTGACCAGTCTCATGATTCAGACTTGTGCTTCTGACACCTCCTGCTTGATGCCCATGAACATCTCAAAATAAAGCAAAAAAAAAAAAAAAAAGGAAGAAGAATTATTCCCCCTCTCTCTTCCATTCCTTCTCCTCAAGCCTCCTTTTGCTCTGGTTTGAGCACTCTTTATTTTAGTGAATAGTAACCTTACTGTCTCAAAACTCCAAAGTCCCAGAGATGCATAACTCTCAACTAGCTGAAACAAATAATAACAAAGTACAAACTCACTCAAGCAAGCTAAGGATGGTTGTCTGGTATGTTGCCTCTTCCAAGGGCATTTTGATATTTGAAAAATTCAGACCTCAGCAAGAGGTTATAGAAGGATGATGAGGGGTACTTTTTAATTAGGGAAACCATCTAGCTCCAATTACTTCTCACCAACCACATAACTGCATCTCTTCTAACCACAACTTAGGCTGGCCCAGGTACAATCATTCCATGCCCAGCTCTTAGTAGATGTTCAGTAAAAATAAATAAAGGATGTGTATGTTGAGTACCTTGTGTGCAGTGAATAATCTAAAAGTGGATATATGCACGTGCACAGCCAGAATAGCTGCCTTTAAAACCACGAAACTTCGATGTTACCTCGATGCCATAGACTGAGGATATGTGAATTTGGCACTTGAAACAGGAGACAGCAAATTAATTTTCTGTGAACTCAAGACTACCTCATTGATGCTTTTCATTCTGAATCTCAAAGCATTAGCAGGGTAACCTAGATGTACTGGTTCTGTAGAATCATAAAACACAAATTCTAAAGTTAGGGTGCAGAATTTTGAAAAATATCATGAATTTGAGCTTTACTTTTAATAGTACCAAACAACACACATTCAGCCTTTTTGCTGGGTTTGGAGTGAAATGGGACCCTGAATAAATCCTCAGGGTTTGACTAACTAACCTTGTCCCCAGCCAATGATAACATGAAAAATTTGGGCCATGGACTGTGGGTCTTCCTAAGTTTACTTTATCCCATAGCATGTTTTCCATTCTGAGATACGTCGCTTCAAAGAAAAGTCTCAGTTGGATTCTAAATCAAACTGCCCTCCTTGTTTGAATAATTAGACTTTTATACTTATACTCACTGCTGAGTTGATACGATATATTCATATATAATGTTTTATATATTTTTATATATAATTTTAAAAAATAATAAGTAAAGGAGGAAGAATGGCTCTTGAGTTTCTGCTCTTGTTTTCTGAAGAATCACTGAGCTTTTGAAGTTTCTTTTGTTGATATGCTTGAGTGCTACTGTGTTTGCTTGTATGTTTCACAGTCTGATCCTAAGCTTATTTGGGTTTGTCAGGCTTGGCAGAAGTTGTGGCAGAGATCAGCTTTACTGAAGGATGTCTGAGACAGTTTAGATGGTGATTCAGTGTTTGTCAACCTCTAATCGGCTCACAAGAAGGGGAGGCTCCACTCTCCCAAAGGTGACATGTGTTCAGGGAGATCAACACTATTTCAGTCTTGTTTTTCAGTTTATTAACTATGTGCTGCTCTTACTGGTGCTGAATTTGCAGCAATAAGTCATGAACATGTGATAATATCAGCCTGTCCTGAACTTCGGATGTACCAGAAGCAGGATTAAATTTTACTCAAAATCCTTAAGAAGCTCATTCTGAAGGAGCCAGTTAATTAGGATGTAAATGAGAGACTCTTTATAGCAAAAGGAAGGAACAGCTGTAGATAACATATGCTAATCATTTACAAGGAAATGGTTACATGCAATTAGGGAAAGATCCTTAAAAGGGCATAAAACAACATTCTTAGCAAGGGTATAAATTGAGGGTAGGTTTCCATTTGAAGCACACATTTGGAATTGATTCAAAATAAGGAACTAAGCATAAAACACAGCCTCCTTCAATTACTTCTAATCCTTTGAAATGCTGGAAAAAATATTCAAAAAAATCCATAAGTATTCTTGAATATAAAAGGATAACCCTCAATGGATGAGCCACTGTGAAGACTCCTAATCAGATGGAAAGTAAAATGAGATTAACTGAAGAAGGAAATCTGAGCCCTGGCAGGCACATCAAAGGACTGCTATGGAAGGAGAGGGTGGGGATCTTCTTTAAAAGTCTTTCATGTCTAGTATGTTACCCATTTGACAGATGTGGAAACTGAGGCTCAATTTCAGTAGTTCTTCTAAGTCACCTAGTAACAGAGATGAAGTTCAAACCCAGTATATCTCATCCCCACACCTTTGAATTAATTGCCTTCTGTCTATGTGTCAGGCACTTTACCTAGCATTTCTCATTGATTCCTCACAACAATTCTATGAAGTTTCTCCCATTTAACAGATGAGAAAACTAGTTGTGGGCCTTGGGCAAGTGATTCCAGTGTAGCAGTACTTTCTAAGAGATTACTCTTAAAACTCAGTCTTTCTCCTTTTTTCTCCCCACAATAAATTAGCAAAGAGTTAGATAAAGATTTCAGGCCTTCTCTACTCTTAATTGGAGAAGTTGGTCTTCATTCTTTATTAGCCCACTATTATAGATGTGTTCCTGGTGTTGTCCTATTATAACCCTTTTTCAGTTGTGAAAAATATAACATTATTGTTGTGAGTATTTATTTGTATTCTTATTTTATATTATAGCTTTTTGCCCTGGTTATTGGGCTCACAGACATAAAGCCTGATCCTTTGTAGGGTGACATGAAAAGTCAATCTGAAATATACGAGTTATTATTCTTCAGGTAGCACTGTATATTTTGGAAATGGGTTTTATGCATTCAATTTTAGAGGATAAAATGATGGCTGAGTACTAGGAGAATCAGCACCCAAGGTTCAGGGATACAAAAGTGTTACAGGAGATTCCTGGCTTAAGAATATTTAGCATGCAGAAAGCAGAGTTACAAAACTAAGGCATTAGCAATGCATTAGTAGTTCATGCAGAAGATCAGCTTTCCTTATCTACAATGAAGTATAACTGGGAGGTTCTTTAAGTGGAAACTTCGAATTTTAAGCATTTATGTATGATGGTTCATTGTCAAGGAGAAGATCCACGGGAGATTAGAAAATCATTGAGCCAAAATGAAACAAACTATTGCACACCGAATATAAATTTCAAACAAAGATGTGATATTTTTGAAATGATTCATAAAGACCAAGGTAGGTAAATGCTTTTGACTCATAACACCTCAGCACATCAGTTGAAACCTGTTTAGTCAATGGCAAAAGATGGGTTAAGCATAAAGTAATATTTTTACTCATAGACTAGAAAATAGAAAAGTCTGAGGTTAAATTAGCTTTCAACATGACTTGATCTGAGACTAAATGGCATCATTAATGCACTTTTTTATACCTTGGGCCCACCTTTGTATAAGTTTCATTCCCAGAAAGGCTCTTGCCATGACATGGCATGGGGTTTCAGTAGCAGGTCCAAGCTACATCACTGTGGGTTAAATCCAAATGTAAGAAAAGTCATGTCTTTCTTCTGGTACACTGGCCAGGTTCTGAAATTAGCTCTGATTGCCTACATATGAGTTCCATTACAAGCCCTGAACTAGTTTTTGTGTCCAGATGGATGGACTATACTGATTGGCTTAGGACTTCACATGCCCCTCTCTGAAGCTGGATGTAGGATCACCCAAAAGAGGCAACCCGAGAATCTAATGGTTATAAAAAAAAAAAAAAAGTACAACAGTAGGTACTATGGTCAGAATATGCCAATGTTCAGCTTTGGCATAAAGTATGTGCGGTCAGGTAATAAGGCTATACTCAGGCCAGCATCTAGGAGAAGTATTGATAGTTCCCTTCACTAGAGGTAGAGTGAGATTTTGGTCTTGCTACAAGATGTAGAGCATAGAGGCACAAGCATCTCTTCCCACAGGACAAATGCTTCCAGTTACCTCTGACCTATTCATTAAGGATTACAACACGTTCATTGTCACTCCCAACTGCAGTTCACACATGGGTCTGGTGAACTGTCTTAACGTGGAATGCAACCCCAGACCCTGGAGAAGATCGGTGTCAACTTGGCTGAGGATTGGAAAGAGAAAGAATGAGATTTTTCTTTCTTGTATTATGAGATGAAAAAATAAATAGAACAGTGTTTGATCTTCTGTGGGTTTTCTGAGTGGTCTGAAATATAGTTTAAGAATTATTAAATGCAATCCAAACCCTGAGAAAGAATGTGATTTTATGTTTTTTACTAAGTTAAAATGAATGTGGCTGCAAGTTTTCATTTTAGCTGCAGTATTGTACAAAACTAAGTTTGTAGGTTGATCCTACTACACACAGATAACTAAAGAGGACCCACTTGGGTTTCTAGAGTAAGATGGTAGCCCCATGAGACCCAGCTAAAAAGACAAACAGATGAAGAAAAGTCTCTGGCTTTTAACATTTATTTTTTTAAAAAAATCACTTTATTCAAGGTTTTTTTTTTTTTTTTTTTTTTTTTTTCTTTGGCTGGATTTCTAAGGATTTTGGATGCTGTCTCAAATGGCACATTCTCTCTTGGCTCAGTTGTCATCCTCTTCTGAGAAACTGATCGACACATTTCCAGTCCAGAGTCTGAGGTGAGATGAAGGAGACTCTGGGGTGAAATGCTTGAGCTAAATTCAAGAGTTCTAGAATGACAAAGACGCACTCTAACTCGGATCCAGTGATCTCATGTGACTTAGGGCAGCACAGTGAAGCTGGGAAATCCCGTCTCTGAGCTCTTGCCATGCCTCCTCTTAGAAGCAAAAACACAACTTTGTGGAGTCTTTATCCTCAGTGTATCCTTTCAATTTTTCATGATTTCTATACACTATATTTATTACCACCTCCTTACACCTCCTCACATATATCTGTATTGTCCTGTGTACCAGAGGAAAGCTCTTTTCTCACTCATCTGTGTTTTAAGTCCTATCTTAAATTAATCTTCTCAGATAATTTGGTTCCACACTAATACCACTCATCTTTGAAACCATTTGAGTGCTTATCATCTTTTCTCACATTTCACGTTCTTTATGTATCCAGGGTCTAGTTGTCAGCTCACACAAAGAGGGAGGCAACACTACTCTGAATTCCCTGTGTTACCCAGTGCTGCTCAATACCCATTGCTTGAATTAATGTTATTCTTCTCTCATCATTACAATCATTTCTCAAGCTCTCAGCTATATTACGCCATTGATTTCTGCATAAAGTTGTTCAGCACATGTCAAATATCAGTGTATATCAGTATCATATGGAATATTTGTTTAAAAAGGCATATTCCTAGGCCCTAATTCAAGAGATGTGATTCAGTAGATTTTAGGTGAATTCAGAAATGTATCTTTGTGGTTCTGAGAAAGGTGAGCCCAATATCAAACTCTGAAAAACACTTCCATAGAGGCTTCAACCTTTTCTGTTTACAGAACTTTAAAGCATCAGACAGTGAGGTATCTCTGCTCACCTAGCCTGAGTTTTCTGTGGCCACATAACTCCCAAATATCTGTGATAAGACAAGATCAAAAACATACAAAATAGAGAGAGAGAGAGAGAGAGAGAGAGAGAGAGAGAGAGAGAGAGTGTGTGTTGATGAAAATATGAAGTCTGCAGCAGCAACTTGGCTGCCTGAGCCTGGGGACAGGTGAATGGCCCAGATTTTTGGAATGGATAAATTTTCCAGCTTTATGATTCAGTAGTAGCAAAGCCACTCAGTACATCCACTCATGTGTACAATTATTTGTTCAAAGATCTTACCAGAATTTGAAAATAACGTTAGCTGTAATCCAAATCAGTTTTTGATTTATTTAGCAAATTATTCTGATTTTCAGTTCTTTAATAGTTGGGGTGCATTAGCCATAACCCATTCAGTCCCAATCAGATCCCAACCGAGTATAAGACTAAGTGAGTCTCCACTCATGTGGGGTGCACTTCACAATTCCAATATAAGGTTTGGTGGGGAGTTGGGTTGGGGCATTGCCTTGAGGTAATTCAGTGGAACAACTAGTGTTTGGTCATGAGTCAGTCCTCATCAGCAGCCCAGTGAGACATTCACTTCGAGAAGCTTTAGAAGCTGTAATTAGGGAGGCACATGAAACACAGTGGGTATAGCAGTGTTGTACAATGAGAGGAGCTACACACTAGAAGTTGGGAGGTCCAGTTTTAAGAACATTAATGGCCAATATTTGTTAAGTAGTTGGCATATTACCAGTAACTGTGCTAACAGTCTTATTAATTACCTAATTCAATTTTTTCTGAAATGCTATTGAGAAATGTATTATCTCATCATCTTCACCTTACAGATATAAGATACTAAAAACATAAGAGGACTTGCCCATGTTAATAACTAACAAATGGAAAAAATGGGATTTTAAACCAGGACATTTAAGTCCAGCAATGCTAAATCATTATACTCTCCTCACCCTGTCCTGGAACATGTTAGGGGACTAAGGTGTATCTTTAAACATATCAAAAATACACGTATAAGGGTTCTTTGAAAAATTGGTGGGCAAATAGAATTAAAAGATAATAAGAATCTTTCCACGAACTTTTTGAAGACTCACATATGACTGTATTAATCCCTTCCTATTTTATAGGATTGAACCTTAATTTCACATTAAATGGCAGATATGAAAGTGCTTGTAAAAGTATGCAATGCTACTCTAATGGGGGCATGGTAAACTTGAAGGTTGATTGCAGAGGCCAGGCAGCAACATGGAGAGGAAGAACCCCATCCAAAGGGAGGTCCAACACACTGCTCTATGTGGGAATGCGGGAACAGAACTGAAGTTGGCAATTTTTCAGTAAAAT
>NW_007735598.1:41523-65488 GCF_000696425.1 Galeopterus variegatus
ATGTAGCAGTGTTGTACAATGAGAGGAGCTACACACTAAAAGTTGGGAGGTCCAGTTTTAAGAACATTAATGGCCAATATTTGTTAAGTAGTTGGCATATTACCAGTAACTGTGCTAACAGTCTTATTAATTACCTAATTCAATTTTTCCTGAAATGCTATTGAGAAATGTATTATCTCATCATCTTCACCTTACAGATATAAGATACTAAAAACATAAGAAGACTTGCCCATGTTAATAACTAATAAATGGAAAAAATGGGATTTTAAACCAGGACATTTAAGTCCAGCAATGCTAAATCATTATACTCTCCTCACCCTGTCCTGGAACATGTTAGGGGACTAAGGTGTATCTTTAAACATATCAAAAATACACGTATAAGGGTTCTTTGAAAAATTGGTGGGCAAATAGAATTAAAAGATAATAAGAATCTTTCCACGAACTTTTTGAAGACTCACATATGACTGTATTAATCCCTTCCTATTTTATAGGATTGAACCTTAATTTCACATTAAATGGCAGATATGAAAGTGCTTGTAAAAGTATGCAATGCTACTCTAATGGGGGCATGGTAAACTTGAAGGTTGATTGCAGAGGCCAGGCAGCAACATGGAGAGGAAGAACCCCATCCAAAGGGAGGTCCAACACACTGCTCTATGTGGGAATGCGGGCACAGAACTGAAGTTGGCAATTTTTCAGTAAAATCCATAAATCCTTAGTTTAATTGATATTTCCTAACTATTAAATACTGACTTACATTAAACAGCAGCAACAACAAAAGAACTGTATCTGTGAAAGCCATCAAAACATGCCTAGAAGTTTGAACCATCTGTACCATATAAGTAGGAAAATTTTTTTTTACAAAAAGTTATTGTACTAGAAAACAGGAGATACATACCAGCTTTATAAAGTTTGATATAAAACTGCCTCAACTATAAACTATTCTTCCAAGTTCTGTACACCTACACCTGCCCCAAGTCTAAAATCTCAAATATGCATAAAGAAGTCCATGGTATTCGATTTGAGCTGTTCAATATATGATTGAAGAGATAGAAAGCACTCAGATATATATAAAAAAAAGACATGAGGATCCTTTCATAGCAGATGACAGAAAAATTCAAATGGGCCCTCCCTCATTTGCATCTTTGATCTCTTCTTAACCAAGTGAAAGAGAGATTAGAGCAGGTCAATGCAAAATTCCATAGGTGGTGCAGTATTCAGGACCTAGGCAATGGATAGGCATCTGAAACTCTACCAGCAGGAATGTATTTGGCAAGTGTTAGGTAAACTTGAGTTTGGGATTAGGGGACTGGCAATTTGATGAGCAATTGATTAGTCTCAAGGAGAGAAGACTTGGAGGAGAACTGTGATTTCAAATATGTGGGTGGCTGTCATACAAAGGATTGTATTAATTTGTTGTATTAATATTTTTTCTGCATTATTCCAGAGGTTTGAATTTGTGCCAGTGAGTAAGAGATATTAGAGGGAAATTTTGTTTGGGTAAAAGAAATTATTTATCAAAGCTGTTATATATAGACAGGGATGTTTCAAAAAGTATTTTGAGTTCACTGTCATTTTAAGTATTTAAGCAGAAGTTACATAAACACTTGACAGCAATATTGTGAGAGGGACTTAAGCAATGAAATTTGGTGCATGATGAATAAGATAGTGGTTCCCAAGTTTGACTGCATTTAAGAATCACGTAGAAAGATTGTTAGACATGTAATAAACATTATATCTAATTCACTGTGTATGGGGTAGAGAACATAAAAATGTGTATTTATCAAGCACCTCCAGGTGATTCTGTTGCATCCACCTGTCAGTATAAACATTGCAGTAGATCTATGTAAATCTCTTATATCCATTTTCAAAAAAGGAAAAAAAAAGTTATCTAGAGGGTGAACTATTTGTTCCAGGTACTGTCTACTTGCTTTGTATTTATTTTATTTGATGCTCACCCATCCCTACTATTTTATAAATGATAAAAGAGAGTCCTCAAGAAGTTAAATAAATGGTAACCATAAGGTTAGGGGGTAAGTGAAGGATCGTACATTAAAATTTGCAGATTTACTCCATAACCTCTTAACTATAAACTTACTGTCTATTTTTTTTGTGCCATAGAGTGTGCTCTTGGAGATAAGGGTCTGGCCAGGAATTTGGTGGGGTGATGCTCTCAGGAAGAGACTAATACCTATGCCAGGTCTTCAAGCACCAGCTTCTGTAATGTCCTTTCCTTCAAACAGAAAAATTGTGGCTGCCACTTCAACCCTGAGCACTAAGGTGGCATCTGTGAGTATATGAATCAATTGAATCAAGGGTCAAGGAGAAGAGGAAATGAGGCACAACTAAAAATAGAAGTATTTTCCAAACGGAATATGATTTATCTGATTACTGTTCCGGGCTGCCTGCCGACTTTTAATGAATGCTGTCCTTAGAGCCACACAGAACTCTGTACTGATTATGAAAAAAACAAACCTAGGAATACAAACACAAGCAAGATGACCTGTTTCAAAAAGAAGTAGGGCAGTGCCTGTGGTAGTGAACGTTTTAATTTTCTATTTCTTTACAGCTGCAGTAAGGCAGAGCAGAGTTTTTTTCACTTCTTTAGTTTATTCTTTTCTCCAGGATGGGACAATGCAAATGAGATAGGATTTCTATTCACAACAAGATCAGATTTTGCTAAATTAAAATGGACTCCAGATTGTAAAGGTTGGCGTGGCCTTGACTTTTATTCATTCTTAAAAATCAATGTCCAGTCTTTGTTGCTTCTGGCTCTTTTAACAGAGATTCTTGAAGCTGCTTTGATAAGGAGTCAGTGATGCATATAATATGTTGCAGAACTGTAAATAGCTGAGGCAAGTTCAGTAAACACACACACACACACACACACACGTTCAGGTTGGCATAACACACTGTAAATATGCTGCACATAATTAAGCAAACTATTAAATATATAGATAATGATCTTTCTGGAAAAGAACAATAGAGCCATTGTGTTGTACAATTCTGCTTAGTTGATTGTTTTGGGTTCCGCAGTTACAAGGACATTATCAACATGGAGTTCAGATGGCCTGTAAAACACAACATCATATTTCTTTCTTTATTAAGGTCTTGGGCTATCTTGATGTCCTCTTTATGGTGCTAAATAGGTGTTACTTCCCCAGCAGACTGACTTAAATCCCTGTAAATAAATGTAATACACAGGGGAAAAGAGAAAGTAGACAGGGAGACTAACTAGGAGATTATTGTTGTAGGGTATTATGAGCAGAAAGCGGATATATGCCTTCGAAGCTCAATTCAGAGGCAGGATTTTTGCCCATCGCCAAGCAAGACACGTAGTAAGCTTGCAATAAATGTTTACTAAACTGAATTCAATCTTGCAACCGATTGTTTAAGAAAGAAGTTAAACCTGATTTTAAGTTGAAAGCCAACATGTTCATGATTGAGGACCCAGGAGGGACAGAGATTTGGGAGTACCCGACAGCTGGTGCTTTTAGTTTTGACTCAATGCCTTTGTCAATGGTTGTAAATGCTTTCGAAAAAATTCAGATTAAAAAAAAAGAATGTAAGATGTGAAAAATTGTGAGATGTCAGTATTGCAACAAAAGGTCACATGTAACGAATGCAGATTTTTAAAATTTGGCCCTCCAGTTCATACTTAGGTACAAGGGAATGAGACTTAGATCTAATCAGATCCATAACAGTCTCATTTTGCACAAGAGTCACAATTGCTTATAACAACCCATTTTGGAATGAACTAAGTTGAGGATAACTCTTTCTGTCCTGTCAATTTTATTGTGAGCAATGCTGTCTATCAGCAGAGTGAACATTTCATTCTATCAGCTCTCCATAGATATGTTGCTTACTAATATAGTTCTCATTCTATAAAAAAGAAGTCTCAAATTTTCCAAATGTACAGACCCAGAAATTTTGCCTATGGATAGGTTTACGTAGACGTGGATAGAGTGTTTGATTTATTTATTATTTAAAGCTCTTCACCACATGAACTTTGATAACTTTAACAGGAATATAGAGACAAGTAAATACATCTGATTGCCATGGACTTAATGTTCCTCTATTTCCTTTTCCTTTTAAATGGCTTGTACCTTGAATAATATTTTAGAGTTTTAAGCCTAAAAGCACAATCATACCTCAGTCAAAAATATGGTACCTGAGTGTCACCATGTCTGTTTCTGTCCTTTAGCATGGTTTGATCTCCAGCCTTCAGACTTCTGCCAAGCAGAAATTGGACTTCTGGTCAGCTGATTTCATTGACTGTGAAGGAGGTACACAGTTGACCTTATTTTGTTGGCATAAATTTGCCACATTGAAAACAATATTAATGTTTTCATTGGAGTTAGCCCCTAGCTTTTGGTCCAGAAAAGTCTAAGAAAGAGTAATATTCAAGTTATAGGAAAGAGAATTTGTATCTTCTTTAAATCATGCCTCTAGTTAGGTGCCTGGTTATTCCTTTGGGTGTGTAAATAAAATGATATTCATAAAAGTACATTGTGCTGTACTGAAAAGGTAATCATTTTGTTTAATGACAAGACAAACTTCATTCCTGGATGCCTAGTTAATTAATGACTTTGTATTCACAATTAGATCACCTCTTTTCCATGGTTTCTCATGCTGTGTCCAAAAGGTGGACGGGTAGGGGTGTACTTTCTGGTTATCAAGAATTTTCTTATCCTGAACTTATTTATCCAGTTTATTGCTCTTATCAGATCTACATTGTGAGATCAATTTTGAACCCTCCTTGTTGTGCCATGTCACAGGGTATAATCTCACTTTCAAAGATTCTATGAAGTGTAGTTATTTGACTGCAAAGAATACAAACAGATTGAAGACAGTCAGGAGTACTGGTGATACAGGAGTTCCCCTTAACGGTTGTTTTCTTATTTTTCCAAAGGTAAAATGCAATCTTGCCTGAGAATTACCATTGAAATTGGGCATCTGGGAACATCCCTCAACAACCTGGCTCTGTTATGGCAATTAGCCAATGCATGCCAACTATTATAATCTCATAGTTTTTTATGACCTCTAATTTAATGAAATTTAATGCTGAGCATGCACTCCATATCCCCATTACATAGTATTTTTACCCTTGCATGATGGAATAGCTCCATGTCCTCAAATGCTTGATTGGAATCAGGCACTTCTACCACGGTAAAGCACTCCATATCCCCATTATATAGTATTTTTACCCTTGTATGATGGAATAGCTCCATGTCCTCAAATGCTTGATTGGAATCAGGCACTTCTACCACGGTAAACCTCACTGTGACACATTACAAAACAAAAACACAACTGGAATGGTAAGTGGTGAGTTACTGGGAGTTTGTTGAAATTACTTTATAACTGACTCTCCTTTCTAAATGGTCTTATCATTTATATTGAGATAATGTTTAGAATCCAACTGAGTAAGTCATCTAATTTGTCCATGAATCAATGAGTAGGGCAATTTGGAATTTAATTGGGCATCTTATTGCATTAATGTGTAGGATCATCAACATACATTAAGGGCAGTGATATATGTTTGCATAAAACACTGCTCAATTATCCCTGATGATATCACCTTTTCACAGAAGGTGAAAAGTTTTACAAAAGTTAAATATTGGATAATACTTACATCCTCTGTAATTGAGACAATATGGGAAAAGAAATTGTTCTGGAAGTAGTTTAAGTCAGATGAGAAGGGAAGAAAAGAATGAGGAAGAGTTAAGATGTGAGAGCCAAACTACAAACTGACAGCCAAAATTTGGGTTTTATTCAAGTGCTTGTGCTCATAAAAATTGTGCTAATTGACAAGTAATCCTGAACAATCTAAAGAGGAGTGCCATTGTCTACACACAAAAGCAAGTATTTATGAAGATGACCCTTGGTGTGAGAAACAATTTTGTAAGAATCTGGGATAATTTTAAACCTATATCTGAGTGTGTATATGTGTGTGTGTAGGTGTGTATATTTTTATATTTGTAAAAATGTATGTGTATATTTAAACCTCTCGTATATTTTTAATGGATAATTAATTTCAGGGTATTTTGAGGAAAAATAAATAGAAGAGAAACAAATCTCTTTTACAGTAAAAACTGAGCTTAAAATGGAAGAAATTGTTTCATGGTTAAGTATCATATTTTTAATTCTGTATGTAATAATAAATTTTAAACCTATATCTGAGTGTGTATATGTGTGTGTGTAGGTGTGTATATTTTTATATTTGTATAAATGTACGTGTATATTTAAACCTCTCGTATATTTTTAATGGATAATTAATTTCAGGGTATTTTGAGGAAAAATAAATAGAAGAGAAACAAACTTCTTTTACAGTAAAAACTGAGTTTAAAATGGAAGAAATTGTTTCATGGTTAAGTATCATATTTTTAATTCTGTATGTAATAATATTTCTTAAGAGGGAAAAGTGGCCAGACTGAGAGGCTATTTTGAAATTCCAGATGGGAAAAAACACAAGATGCTCCACATTCAGATTTGTGGCTCTTGGAAGGATAGAAAAACTGGCACATTCATCAAAATAAGACTTTCAAATTTTTATCATGTTGGGTAAGGATGAACTCTGATTTTCACTCCAAATATTGGCTTCTCAGTGCCATTTTTTTGCACAATTACTGATCAGTTAGCACTTTTGAAGAAAAGTTTTATGTAGAAATCTTTGAGGGAGAAAGAGTTTGTAAGTACATGAAGAGGCTGGAATCAAAATGAGCAGTTCTTGGTATGAGCCAAGGCTTGGCTGGATCTCAGATTTTTAGATCCAGGAACCTGGTTGGATGCCTTGGTTACCAGTTCTTCATGTTAGTCAGACTCAGCTGGCTAGCAAAATCCTCCTTCCTGCTACTGATGGGAGAGCCAATTGAGCAATAACCTTTAGTGAGCCAAGAAATCACCATCTCTGATAACCTTTTTCTCTGGCTATGCATTCTTGTCTCTACCACAGCTGGGCCTTAATGTTTCCAAAATTCATGAAAGGAAATTGTGTTCATTGAACCTCTTCAGTGGACTAGATGTAGGTACTAGGGATTCAAAGTGACTAGGACCTAGTCCCTGTCCTTAAGATGTTTGCAGTTATCTGAGGGGCGACAGAGATAAACTTTTATCACGTAATTGGTAAGAGCTACTGAATAAGTACGTCCTGGGTATAGTGGCAGCAAAGTAGAGGAGACAGAATGGTATGGGATGGCAAGGACCGTCAGCAAAACATCTTTGGGAAGAATGTATAGCTTGCATGTTGAAAAAATATATAAGGATTTGTGAGATGAACATTTGTGATATTCATTCAAGAAAAGCTACTAAATCTCCATGATTACAGTGAGAGTCTGGACATTTGAGCCATGGCTCACACCCTTTCCTAATTCACCTCACCGAAGCTCTATGCTGCAGAAGTTCTATTTTGCGCACTTTGTTCTGGGTAGATATGGCCAAGAAGACGAGGGCACCTTCTCCCTGAGCTCTCAATCTAAATCTATGTTTTCACCACAAGAGAGGTAAACTGCCTGTATTTCTCATTTCTATCACCTCTGTCTTATAGAGGCTCTATTCTAGGTAGGCACACCTGAGAGGACTAGGACTACATTATTCTTCCAAGCCCACATTCAAAGGGTAGAAGCTCTACCCCAGGCATGGCAAGGATCTGGGGCTCTAATCACACCCACTCTAGCTTACCAGTAGGAAAATATTCTATGCCCCTATGAGAAAGCCAGAAGTGACCAGGATCTGCCACTCCAAAGCCCACTTACACATAGAATAAGCATATCGTTTTAGGAAAAGAAGGTCTTTATATGAGGTGAATTGATTTTCTTTGTAAAAAGGATGGAGAACTCTGAAAAAGACATTGTTGAAAACAATGGAGATTTTGGTGATGAGCAGGTAAGAGGAGGCTGGTAACTCGTTAGTTCAAGAAAAATAGCAGAAAATTTAGAAGTCTAATAGAACTAGGGAATATCCAACAGCCCTCCTAAGATCATTGTCAGCACTGGGGTTCAGGAGGGTTGTGTGCATGTACTAGGCTGCATGCATGTACCCACTCAGAAGCAATCAGAGAAGGAAGTGGGAGCAGACTTAAAAGCATTCCCCACGCTAAACATTAACCCATCCATCAAGACAAAGCAGAACCCCACACTGGGACAGGGACCTAAAACACAACTTCTAACTAAACACTGACAGAGCAATAAGCTACTCTGACCCAGGAGAAACTCCTCAGAAGCAGGGATTAAAATAAAATCATATACATACCTTGCCGTCTTCAAGACTGTGTCCTTTCATGAGTAATCAGAGGAAGACCCTCCCAGGCTATAATTCCCTAGTGGGATATGCCCCCCAAAACAAACAAACAAACAAACAAACAAACAAACAAACAAACAAGAAAACAACAAGCAATCAAACAATGAAAAAGAAAAATCATTAGTAACTAACCAAATGGAAATTATATAGTTGAAAATTATAATAGCTGAAAATAAAAAAAATTTACTGGAGGGCTCAACAGGAGATTTAAGCTTGCAAAAGAATTAAAAGTGAAGATAGTTGAATAGAGGTATGTAAGCTAAAGAAGAGAAAAAAAATGAAGAAAAATTAGCACAGTCTCAGAGAAATGTAGAGCACCATTAAGTACCTGGACATAACATGTAATAAGAGTACCAGGAGGTGAGAGAGAGAAAGGGGAAGAAAAAAGCATTCAAAGTGTTAATAACTAAAAACTTACAACATTTGAGGAAAAACTAATCTATACGTTTAACCAGCTCAGTGAACTCCAAATAGGATGTAATAAATACATAAAAAACAAATAAATGGAAATAGATCCATACCCAGACACAGCACAGTAAATATATCGTAAGACAAAGACAAAGAGACAAATCTTGAAAGCAGCAAGAGAAGTATGGCTCATAATGTATAATAAAACCAGTAAGATTAATTGCTGACTTCTTATTAGAAGCAATGGAGGCAAAGACAATAGAACAACATATTCAAAGTGCTGAAAGGAAAAATGAACTGTCAGCCCAGAGTTGTATATCCAGCAAACTATTTTCAGAAATGAAGTTGCAATATGACATTCCCATATAAACAAAAATTAGGCAGGTTTGATAGCAGACCGAACTTACATGAAATACTATAGTGTTCTTCAAGTTAAAACAAAGTAACTTCATATAGTAATTCAAATCCACATACATAGAAAAGAACAGCAGAGCAATGATATAGTTTACGTAGGTAATTATGACTCTATAATTATATATTTCTTCTCCTTCCTTATTTTGACTGACTTAAAGAGCAACTGCAAAAGCAACTGTATGTGTGTGTGGGGTGTGTGTTTGTGTGTTGTTTTTATGGTATACATTATAGCTTTTTATTATATCTAGATTTGTATTGTTGGAGAAATAATATGTGTAAAATTAATAGACTTGACATTAATAGCACGAAGGAGGCGAGGGGGAACAAAGCTGTATTAGAGTAAGAAAATAGCACCAAATGGTAACTACAATCTACAGGAAGAAATGAAGAGAACCAGAAATTAGATTAATATAACAAATTCTATAAATATGTACTTGCTATCCTGTCTTGACTCAACTTCTTTAAAAGATATAATATTATGAAAAGTGATATTTATAACTATAAACTTTGGGTTTTAATACATATAGTCATAATACATATAATAACAATATCACCAACAGCAGGTAGAATAAAACTGTATAGCTGTAAAGTTTCTATATTTCACTGAAACTAAGTCAGTGTAAATTTGAAGTAGTATGATTGATTAAAATGTGTAATGTAAACTGTTTTACAACAAGTAAGAAATGAAGTTAAAAATATAATTTAAAATATCATTGAAGAAATTAACATGATATGGTAGAAAATATCTACTTAATGCAAAAGAAGGTAATAAAAGAGCAATAGAAAAACATAAATCAAACACGATACATAGAAAAAAAAAGTACTACAAAACAAACAAACACAAAAAACTAGAAATAGAAAGAGATTTTCTCCAGCTGATCATGGGCATCTATGTAAAACCCACAGTTACCATCATATTTAATGTTAAAAGAATTTGCACTTTTCCCCTAAAGTCAGGAATATGATAGGAGGTCCACTCTTACTATTTCTAATTAACATTGTACTGAAGGCTCTAGCTAGGACAATTATGTAAGAAAAAATAAAAGGCATCCTACTGGAGAGAAAGAAAACTATATGCAGATAATATGGTCTTTTATATTAAAATCCTAAGGAATTCATCAGATAATCATTATACAAATTCAGCAAGATGGCCAGATAACATATCAACATATAAACATCTATTGTATTTCTATACACAAGCAATGAACATTTCAAAAATAAAATTAATAAAACACTTCCACTTACAATAACATAAAAATAAATACGCAACATTTTTGTAAAAATGAAATATGTATACACTGAAAACTACTAAGTATAATTTAAATAAATTGTAATAAACTAACTAAATGGTGATACCTCCCATGATCATGGACAGGAAGACATAATATTATTGTGATGTTAGTACTCATCAAATTAAACTTCAGGTTTGATACAATATCTACCAAAATTCACCTGCATTATCATTACTATTATTATTGCAGAAATTAACAAGCTGGTCAAAAAATTCATACACAATGTCAAGGAACCCTGGAGCAAAAACGATCTTGAAAAATAAAAAGTTGGAGGACTGACAATTCCTTATTTTAAAATTTACTTTAATCTACTTGTTGAATTTCTTGTTTACTTAGAGTGATAACCATCATGGCAGGGAGAGGACGGCTGCAGGTTGAAGGTTGAATTCTATCTTCACAGCCTCGCTATTAGCCCAGGGTAGAAAGAGAGTACCTCTGATTTTCATTTTTCCCTGTATGCTTTTCTCTCCTTTTATAAGGCAATGTGATTATTATTATTGATGATGTTCGGGATAACATTCCAGGAAAATAGATAAATTCTGCTCTGTTTCTCAATCAATCAACACTCCTCAAAAATAGAACCTGGTAAATGAATTTAAGGGGAGCACTAGGAGGTTTTCTAGACAAGAATCTAAGAAGTAGGCCCATGATTGAAGCCTCTGAACATTATCCGTGGCCTATTATTGGGAAATATTTAGGCACATTTGGTCAAAATTAAGAAGGAGTTAAGATAAATTGACTTGTGGTATATTTTGCAGTCAAACTAGTCAAGGTCAAATCAGTCTACCAATCCATCTGCTAGGGGTCCATCACTGTCTGCCTGAAAATCCTGCACTGGTCTTAGGTTCTAGGTGGTCTGATGACCAGAGAGCCTGCCATTGATTTCTGTAACAACACAGATGCTTTCAGTTTGAGGCTGGTTCTGACATGTAATGTCAGGAACTCTCTTGAGTGAGCATGCATGGTTCACTCTCTCCTCTGCTCTGGCTCCTGTTTTTATGCTGGGCTCCCAAAGTACAGACTGTCCTCAGACTTGATGTTACTCCTCCTTCCAGCATCTGTCTTCACAGCCCCAGGTCTAGATAATGGGGGGGGAAAAACATAGGTGGTTTTTCACTCTTGGAGCTGATAGCATAACAGGGGAGGCATAATTAATCAAATAGTTATGATTTGGAATGGTTTCTTTACATATTTCATAAGTCTGACAAAGGAGAAATTCATAATCATATAAAGCTTTCAAAGGGGGTTTTAACTTTGGAATGAGGATTGGGGAAGGCTTACAACCTATGCAAGAGCTAGGGACAGCTTCAAATGATCTAGTATAATAATTAACTGTGGCAAGATTGAACAGAAGAAAGGCTCTCACTCTAAGTATCATGTTATGTTTCTCTTACAGCCAGGCAGCTGATGTTACAACACCAGCAGTAGGGGAGTGAGTCAGGTCGCCAGGGTTCTCTGCAACTAGCTCCCGGATGGCAGCTACACTTTCTCTTCTCTAAGCAGCAGGGATTTTTTGTATAGTTATGATAGTAATAAGCCTATCTATGCCTATTTGGTAATAGGCCATATCTCCTGTTTTGTTCGGTTTGCACTGATAGATACGAAACTTAGTTTTCTATGTTTCTTCTGAGTGAAGTGCTAAGAGACTTAGGAGTTACCTAAGAGTTGAAGGTGGTGAAATATCCAGAGGTGTTGTTGAAACTCTTCTTAATATTAAAATTACCTGAAGATCTGCTTTCCCTTTAAATGAGCCTTTTAAATCTCTCATACTGACTTTGCAGAAAATGCAGCCTATTTTTGTTGAAATTATGCATGCAGCCAAGATTCCAAAATAAAAATAAAGACTAAAATATTTCACTCTTTTGAAGTTTTTCTCTGCAACTATATTCAATTGTATTTGAGACAACGACCCAGAAATGGCAGTACACTTGAGATTTTGTTTTCTTTTATTTTAAATATATACTTCCTTCTACTAGAAACAAATAATGTAAAAGACAAAACTCAAACTTACTGGAAAAATAAATGTAGGAACTGTTAGGTCCCTGGAACTGAAAACCTGACTTTTTGAAAGCCCCCACCCTTTGCTTTCATTTCTCTAAGTTTCATTCCTCTAGGCTTCTATCTCCCTAAGTCTCTGTTCCCACAGCAGGCTGAGCAGTCTGTACCCAGAATGTAACATTGTAACCCCATCTAGCCCTGGGTTTGTCTCCCCAAGTCTCTTTTCCCATGAACAGGCTGTATCCAGAGTGGGACACTGTGTCCATCTTCCCAGGCTAGCCAGATGCCAGTCTTAATCCTATAATAGATGCCCAACTGGCTCTCAGCACTGATGCCATTTTTGACTCAGCCTGGCAGGTCCACTTGCTAATAAAATCTTTTTTTCTTCCTTTACCTGGCTAGTGTCTCCTTCCTCAGTGACCTTACAGGAACCCACTTTGTGCAGTTGCTTTATCATTCCCTACCAGTGTTCCAGGTGTTTTCTTTTTTCCTGGACATTAGTACATCTACTTATGTTCATAGATGGGATAGAGAATTTTTGAAGATATGATTAGAATGAATTTTTTGTTCCGCTGTCACGTTATGGTAAATGATATGCTAATTGGTTTCATCTATCCACTTATTTTCTCTGGACTTAATCTAGAGTAGTATATTTCTCATAGTCAATAGTTAGCATAATATTATTTCAGATGCCAATGGGAAGGGTTGTATTTTCAGAGGAGAAACAAGTTGACCGTAAAATGAAACTAACTCATTACTTAAGGAATAAAAAAGAATTCATTTGAGAGAAAACTAGACAATACACTGTAATGTAAAAATACAAGCTTGTACAACCAATTGGACATATATTTCAGAGTCATACTTATTCATAGGGTAAAAAGAATGGGTGATTTTCCAGAACAATTGATGCCGGAAGAAGGATCTGGGGGTTCCAATAGCAGGCCTCGACCCACCCCACCCTCTTACCACAGGAAAGAATTCAAGAGCAGAGTCACAGTAGAAAGTGAAAACAGGTAACAGAAATACAAATGCAGGTTCCACAGAGACAGTGCAGCCTAGCTCTAGAGACTGGGCAGGGCCCACACCAAGTTTAACACAAAAGTAAGAAATAACACACTTAAAGTTCAGTACAGAGTGCTGTCTGGATCAAGAGAATGAGCAGCCACCCTTTAAAAGTAAGCTTAATACAAAAGTAAAGCATGCACACCTCAGCCAGCAAAAGTGTGGGTTGGTCCCAGGAGTGAGCAAAAACAATCCTGCCTTCTGCCAGGATTCATCTTTTATAATTTCACCATCTAATGAATATTCAATTAAGGGGGTGGTTCCCAGTTATGTAACATAGTCTTGCACATGCTCGGTTGGTCTCTTTTTGGAGCATGTTCATTGGTCAAATCCTATCACATGTATTGAACAAAGTCAAGAATATTCCATGCTCTTTGGCACCTCTAGTGGAAGGTCATTCAAAATCATATGAATTGGACGAAAGTACTGTCAGCACAAATCACATTTAGAAAAATGAAGGCATTTCTTTGTTTTGAGAGGCACCTTTCAGTAATGGTGGGCCTGTGATTATAATGAATAGGCTGTAATCAGCTAAGACTTGGAGAAAGAACTGACCTGCTTTATACACTGAGGAAACAAAGTGGTTTCAGGCCATAAAACAGCCATGGAGAAATGAGAATTCACTTGGACCATGGCAGGCCTGAATCCTGCCCTTGAATGGACATCAGTGTTTCTCACAGGTTTGGGCACGCTCAGGATCAGGGTGGACTCTTGAAGAAGTCAGTTTCTAAAGAGTCAAACTCTGGTTTTGCAACAGTGATGTTAGATAAAAATGAGGATTTATAGAAGTTTGAATTGGTACAACCATTTTGGAGATTCAGCCACAGATCCCTACTAAAGCTTCATGATGAGCTCTGCAGAATTCTGTTCACATGTGCACAAAAGTCCATGGGTAAAAATTCATGGCAGTATTGACTGTGAAATTGAGATACAAGGGCACTTCAAAAAGTTCATGAAATGATTCATACCATCTTTCAAGTCTATTTTTCCATGAATTTTTTGAAGTGCTCTTGTATTGAAACAACCTGCATTTCCATCAATATGAGAATGGATAATAAATCACAGATTCAAATAATAAAATACTTTTAGTTAACTAAAAGAACATATATTAACATTAATGAATTTATCACATATATTCATGAGTGAAAAAAGCAAATCATAGAAGAATACAATATGGTACGGTTATATGAAGCTCAAAAACACGCAAAAATAACACTGTATGTAATTTAGAGTTTCATCCATAAATGTAGAGAGGTGCACAGAAATTTTAAACACCAAGTTCAGTATAGTGGTTTCCACTGGGAAGGAGGTTGGGCAAGATAGTGTGTTGGGGGTGGGGAAGGGTAAGGGGGTAAGTTATCTGCTATGTGAATCTGGGTGGTGGCTTTATATACATTCATTATGTAAGTCTGAAATATTTCATAATACAATTTTAAAACTTAACCTGAGAAAAAAAAATTGTACCCATCTACTCATTCACTCACCCATTTATCCATGTATTTATTTACTGAAATAATTGTTTTGAGCTTGTACTTTTTACAAGACTCTTCTGGAGACCATGAGACAACAAAATAATTAAGGCATAATCCTTACCTTTGAAGAGTTTACACTCTAGTTGAGAATTTTAGAACATAGTGTAGGCTTTTAATGATGGAAAACTTGTGTCTAAAAGCAAGACATGGCTTGAAACAATAGGATACACAGCTTTTCTCTGAGGCAAGGCTTATAGAAAAAATTATACAGAAGCACTGAACAAAATTCAACTTATTGTGTTCCTTACTCATTTTTCCCCCAGGATACAGTGGTATCCATTTTTTGATATGTGTTCCCACTCAATCCTGCTTACTTCAAACATTTTTTACAATGACCAAAATGTTTGCTCAGAGTGAATTTTATTCTGTATCATATGTTTTTCAATATGTCAAACAACACTCTTCATGGAGTTGTAACAGTGACCGGTGCAAAATAAATCGGCCATGCATTTTATATTTTTAGAACACTTTGTCACTATGTTTTTTCCAGAGACATTATTTAATAACATTAGCTCAAGACCAAAGCAAAATCTACCTCTTACAACCAAACCAAGGGAAATTTCATATGAAGGCTAAGTTGTCCTCCTTGACAACTATTTGTGTGGGAATGAGTAGGGGATGTTGAAAAAAAAAAAAATTTCACAAATTAAAAATACTGAAGCAACCTATGCACACATCAAGAAATACAGTATTTCCTCATGACAGAAACCCTTTTCGTTTTTCCTTCTGTGCTCCCCCTGTTCCCCAAAGATATCTGCTACCCTAGGTTCTAATAGCATAGTCGATTTCTTTTGTGCCTGGCTTCACTTACTCAGTAACGAGTAGTTGTAGATTTGTTATTTTCACTGCTGTATAATATCCCATTGAAAGAATGTATCTCAAATCATTTATGTTTGTAACTATTTATAGACATTTGGGCAGTTTCCGTATTTATTTTTGTTTTGTTTTTTGTTCTTGTGAATAGTGCTGTTACAAACATTCCCCTCCACCTTCTTCTGTTGGTATATAGCCAGGACTAAATTACCAGGTCATAAAGCATGTGAGTGTGTGTGTGTGTGTGTGTGTGTGTGTGTAGCTTCAGGAGTATCACAAAACAGTTTGTATCAGCTACCTATTTTCACAATAAGTTTATGTAATGAACAGGTATAAATCTCAGTAGCATACAAAAATAAGCATCTATTACTTGAGTGTGTATGATCAGCTGGAGTTCATTTTGGTGATTCTACTGTTCCTGGATGGGCTGACTCACATGTGTGGGGATGGGTTTGTAATTGGCTGATCTAAACTGGCCTTGGCTAGAACAAGGGTAATTCATGTGTCTCCATGTACCTGTAATACCCAGCAGCCTAGTCCAGGCATATTCTCATTACACAGGCAGCAACCCTAGGGCACATGTGGAAATGCACAAGTGCTGTTTACAAGATTCTTTTTATATAACATTCATGAACACTGTCCAAAGCAAATTGAGTAGATGAACAAAAAGTTGAAAAGGAGGGGATCATACTTTGCTTCTTGATGGCAACAGGCATTAGCATAAGTAGGGTTCAGATGAGCCCAGCCATGCCACTGATGTACTGACAAAGTGGGCATGTTGACCTACACTACCTTCAGTATTGGGCAAGACTTACAGTTTCTCCAATTCTTACCACTTTATTGATTTTTGCTACCTAAAACTTTCTTCCTCTTCCTCTTCTTTCTTATTTTCTTTCTCCTCCCCTTCCCTTCTTTTTCTATTAGCTCTTCTTAGGGACATGTAAAGATTTTGCTTGTAATTTTGTTTACATTTACCTCATGATTAATAAGGCTGATAAAATTTTCATAGATTTATTGGCCATTTAGAAGTCCTCTTTTATGAAATGTCTGCATAAGTTGATTTTTTGTTGTTTTTGCTTGTTTGGAGTTTAATCCAGTTTTTTCATTGAGCTGTTTGTCTCTTTTATTCATAGGGATCTGTAGGCTGGATACAAGTTCATATACTTGTATATATAAGGACACACACAAACACACACACACACACATGCACATAAAATTATTTCTCTTTCTTTTTCTGTTGATATTTCCTTCTCTTAATGGCATCTTCAATGGAAAAATTATTGAACAAAACCATTCTACCATGCATTAGGCATTGGCTATTAGGTTGCTCAGCCTTGTCCTACATGTAATGCTGGGTGGAAACTCTCTTCATCCTTTCTCCACAAAGGATTTATGGTCTAGGCTAAGGAGTGTTTCTCTCAGAACACTCCTGAGATAAAGCAACATAAAACCAAATGCAATTTTGAGCCACTGAGAAAGAGAAGGGGCATTAAAAGGCCTAATTTAGAATACTGGCTTTACATAGACTAGCTGCATGACTTTGTATAATTGATTCCTCCTTCTTGAATTTCCAATTTTTTGAAGACGTTTGGTTCATTCCTCAGACATAGCACTGTGTCAAGCAAAGGGGATTGTTCTCCTGTTTAAGTTCTGTCCCAACTAGGGGGGGAAAGCTTGTCATTTAAAAAGTAAACAAATAAAAAACAGCCTGCTAGGATGAAAGAACAATATTATTTACCTTATTCTTTAATAGTTCAGAAACAAATCGAAACACACATAAAGCTATCTAGAGCTAGACTGCATGTGTTTACTTGCTATAACAATTTCCTAAGAAGTGACATTTAATCTGTTAAAGCACCCTGAGTTTTTAATGAACTTCTATACATCTGTTTCATATTGCAGAGTAGGGGAGAGAAACTCCTGTGGAATAATGTTAAGAAGTTTACATAATGACAATCTATCAGGGAAGACCAGTCCACATGAAGGGAAATGAAACCTGTGAGGAATTATTGGAAGTCACTTCACAAAGTAAGTTGCTGTGCATGGAGGAGAGAATTTGAAACTATGAGCTCCTAGAAGGAGTTAAGTTCTTAATATACGTACAGCCATCTCACCCTCAGGGTTTAGGTTTTGCTCCAGAGCCAGTTTCAAAGGCTTAATTCAAATGAAAATTTTATTCAACCTGTAATGCATTGGGGCCGAAGTAGGTAGATCTCATAGAGAGAAATGTCTTTTTGCAGCAACGAGATAGGATTCATTCATTTACATCTCTGAGCTGCTTAAAGGAAATTGTCCATGTATTACATCATTTGTCATTTTAAAGCTGCTCCAATTTTGATTTTGGTCAGTATGTTTTTAAGTGATGTGAATGTTGGAATAAAAAATATGCTTGAAAAGATAGCTAACACTTTCACTTTGTTGAATTTGGGACATCAGAGAAATTTGCCTCTTGTTTTGTATGATAAGCTGAATAAGGCCCCTCCAAAATGTCTGTGTTCTAATTCCCAGAACCCGTGAATATTTTACCATACATGGTAAAAGGGACTTTGCAGATATGTTTAAATCAAGAATCTGGAGATGGGAAGATCCTGTATTATCCACGGGTCCTGATGTAATCACAAGCATCCTTATAAGAGGGAGGCAATAGTAAGAGAGAGGAGAAGGCAATGTAAACACGCAAATAGAGACTGGAGTGACTCAGTGGATCCGGAGTTTTATCACAGTCTCTGAGATCGGGCTGCCAGATGTTGGAGATGAGCTGGCCCAATGTTATTTCATACATAAAACCCATAATTTCTGAAGTTGTGAAGTGCCTTGCCCAGTTAATCGTGGAATTTGGGTAGAAAAGTTGTTCAGTTCTGAAGGCAGTTATTGCCTCAATTTGCCTCCCAAGTTCATCCTTAGAAAATCCACATTGTCCTTCTTCCAGATTGTCATCACAGGCCCTGGGCACTCTTAAGAACTTTGGAGATAGGCTCATTACTAATGCCTCTACTTTTCTTAAACTTGATCATGTTCCCATTGACCTTTGCCTTTAAGAAAGAAGCTTCATAACAAATACTGTCATTACAGGAAAGTCCAAACAGTCCTGCATAAGTATGTGTTTCTCTGATCAACCTAATAGTGCAATAACAGCAAAGTCTGCCTTTTTACGGAAGGAAAAAAAAAAAAGAAAGAGCAATAGAGAGGAAATACGGTATGGGAAAAGTTCCCTAGTGAAAATATGCTTTCTTCTATTTTTAAAATACATTTATTACCTTTAAATGATTGTAAAAGTAATTGATGTTTAGTTTAGACTATGAGAAAACTGCATAACAAAAGTAATAGAAGAAAATAAAAATTATAATCTTGTCACACACAGATGAGCACTTTCTGGTGTGGATATTTCTGGTACTGTATATATGCATATCAAATAATGGATAATGATATGTAATAATATATAATAATACACGCATTCTCCAGGTAGCTAACTAGCTTTTTTTTACAAAAAGGAGAGTACAACTTAAATTATTAATATAAATTATTATAGTGTTTATTTTGAGTTACATTGAAAGAATGATGTACTATAATATACATATACCGCATTCTCCAGGTAGCTAACTAGCTTTTTTTTACAAAAAGGAGAGTACAACTTAAATTATTAATATTAATTATTATAGTGTTTATTTTGAGTTACATTGAAAGAATGATGTACTATAATATACATATACATACACACACGTGTGCGCGTGTGTGTGCATGTGTGTGTGTGTGTGTTTTGGGGGAAAAACCTCAACAACAGTATTCTTGCTAATATAATACATGAATAATATATTTTGGTGTTTAAATTAAAATATCTTAATATTAGTGAAAATATAGTTAATATGTTTCCTTGCACACTTATTTTGAATATTAAGCTATTTAATATTTATTTATTTTTGAATTGATTGAAGTTTTTATGTATTTAGTATAATAATTCTTTTCTCTCATATATTTCAAATATTTCACCTTTTAAAAAAAAATCTTTTGTGTTGGTAAAACTAGTGCTTCTGTTTTTTTATGTGTTTATTTTGGGGGCGGAGAGTGATAGAATCATTCTTTCCAAAATCAGTATTTGCAACATGAAAATTCAAAGTTCACCTGCATTTACACTATCTTATTACAGAATGAGTTTCCATAGAATAGAGCTGGTATTTGATTGTTTTTACCCCTCATTCAAGCATTCCTATTTCACAAAATAAGGTTCTTTCTGCCCAGTGTTTAAAGATGTTGATGTTTTTGCATGCCAAGCAGTAAAACTCAAAAACTGCCCATAAAGTCTCTTTCAAGGTGCTTAGTGAGATAGGCTTTGGAGAAATAGAAAATTTGACCTACATTGATTTTACGTCCTTTGAGAAATTGGTAGCTTGGGGTTGATTAGCGAGCATTTCCCATCTCCTTTGTGTCCTAAATCTCTGCAATTGACATCTGAAAATTCTCATACATTGTCCCAAAGTAAATTGTGTTGAGTGGCTTTGCCTCCTATTGTTAAGTGTTATATTCCTGGCCATGCAGACAACAGCCAGTTTGGGAAAGAAACAAAAGGAACATAAGCAAACAAAGCAAAGCAAAGCAAACCCAACCCCTAAAATATGATATATATGATCTAAATCTTAGACCACAACTATTTTTAAACATCTCTGAGCTTGTTTTTCTTGAATCCCTGCCTCCTACATGATTTTTTGGGTCATATTTAAAATATGGTAATAGTATCAGTGTGAGTTAACCATACTAAGATAGAAGAGGAGAGGAGGTAAAGTTGCATCCTCTATTTCAGAAAGTTATACTTCAACATCCACACTATCTAAAAGTAAAGAAACTCAGAAATGTAAGGGATTATAAAGATATATTAATGGAGTGATTTCTACCCAAGGGTATGCATTAGAGTCATCTGGCCGTATTACGCTCAGGTAGTAGATGTAGAATAGCTTTTGAAAAGGAATTAGCAAAGCAAATCTGTATTTCTGTATCCATACTGAATTCTTGTTGAATATTACAGTCCATTGCAAAGTATGCATGTTCTTATTCATATTAGTTGGTGATAGTGTCTGCTAAAATCTTTAGTTTTTCATACAGAAAAGGAACAATATGCCAGGAAGTTGGGACTCCGAGACGAATATTGAAGCTTTATTTGCATATTAAAGACATTGCTTTTATCCACATTGTGTGTTTATTTGAGATAGTTTGGGACTGGAGAACTGAGTGTGGCTTGTTGTAGGTACAGGGCCACCCTTTAGGTGTCACAAATTTTGGAGAACAGGCTGCCCTCCCTTCAACAGAAATTGAACTGAATGAGTAAATACACTCTAAGTGATCAAACCAGGGATGTCACCTGTTTCTGACAACTTATACTAGTAAATGGGGACTCAATATCTCTTTCCTGGGCTTTATTTTTCTGTACAGAAAAAATATAATCCTTCTACATTTGTTTTCTGCTTAAGACCTACTACACATTTCAAAATAAGTGTCCTGCAGTTAACTAATTTTCTATATAATCACTTTACACAGTGGAAAAATACAACTTGAGGCTATTAACTCTGCAAACTGAAGTTTTCTATTGAATTTATTTATATGTAATTGGTAAAAGTATTGGGATCGTCTTAGCTAAAGCAATTTAAGGCTCATGGGCTCCTGAACAAAAGGTGTGTTCCATGATGTAACCTGGCCATTCCTACTGGTAGAAAGGCTGGACTACTCTAGATTTCCTACCGTGTAGCATCTTGATATAAACAACAGGATCAATCCATATACATTGCCTACAGATGTATCCCTGGGTGCTCTACTTTCATTGACTTGGGCTGTTTTTTTCTGTGTCTGTTAACTAAGAGGGATGAAATAATAATCGAGGTTTAACCATTAGGTATTTTAACTCTCTATAAGATTCCTTAGAAAAAAATAATCATTATGCCTGAATTAATTGATAATTAACCCATTGGATGTGCCCCAAGTTTTACAGTCAAAGAGATGGAAACAAAAAAATAATTATTACTTTCAACATGTTACTCTGCACCTAGAACCAAACTGAGCATCTAACATACATCTTTTCATATAATTTTGTGATAGCCCCATGAGATAGTTATCATTATTTCAATTTTATAGATGAGGATATTAAAGCTTAGACATGTTATTCAAGAAATCGGTTGCCCAAGAAAGTAATGGAGACAAGAATGCCAACATCAAAATCCATACTCTGAACAAAGGATCTGCAAATTACAGACTGGACCAAATATACCCATTAGTGTGTGGCCCATGAGCTATTTTTTAAGTAGTCAAAAAATCTAAAGATGGGCAATATTTTCTGATCCCTGAAAATTATATAGCATTTAAATATCAATATCTATAAATTTCACAGCTATGCTCATTATGTATCATCCCTTTCTGTTTTCCTGCTATAATGGCAGAGCTGAGTAGGTGTAACAGAGACCCTATGTGGTGCTCTCATCACTTTGCACTGCTGCTTGGCACACTGCAACTTGCAATGATGCAGTTACAACTTGACAGTGTTTTGAGGGACTCATGTATGGCTATACCAAGATATTCATCTTTTTATTACTAGTGCATACTTACAATGTCAAAGTAACAAGAAGAAAAATAAAAGTGACTTGTAATGTGTTTTACAGCTGAGTATAGATTATTTTGTTATTGAATTCAATGTCAAAGCATTGTGTTTGTTATGCAATGGCATGTGTTTTACAGCAGAGTATAGATTATTTTGTTATTGAATTCAATGTCAAAGCATTGTGTTTGTTATGCAATGGCATTTTAGCTCTTCCACGAAAATACAATATTCAGTGGCATTACCAAATTAAGCACTCATCACAATATCCCCACTCACAGGAAAGCAACAGTCAGAAAAATTATAAAATTCAAACAGAATATATTAACAGCAGAATTTCTCCACAAAAATAAAAATAAGACTGTATGTAAAGTGTCTGAGTGACTCATTTGTTAGCCAAGCAAGGAAAACTGTTTCCCAATAATGAGTTAATTAAATCATGTTTGATTGCAACAGCTACGGACATGTCTCCAGAGGAAAAAAACAGTTTTTAAAAACTATTAGTCTTTCTGTGAGAAAACTTAATTGAAGAATTGTGGGTATTAGAAGCATCATCAATAGTCAATTAAAAAGCAAGCTGGGTGATTTTAAGTTGTTTTCCTTGACTAGAAATGATTCAACATCTTTTGCCATTTTATGAAGTCAATACCAAGTCTGAAGTGACTGAAGAATTAGCCTCTATATGTAACCTGCATGAAATAAATAACTATTAGATAATAAGTTGAGAAAAATGCGAGTTTATTAAAACCTGAAGTGGAATTTGCTAAGATGTTTTGTAACTGATGGTCGTCTAAGTGAAACAGAAAAAAGCTACAGGTTTAAAAAGCTTGTGAAAATATACATTGTTTAAAACTTGTGTAAATTTATAATATTATTATTCATTGGTGTGTATTATGTAGAAAATAAAATATTTGAATCTGTAGTGTGATACTGAACCAGTGCTGTTAATGTAAACTTGACCTGCTCTAGTGGACTTAAACAATGTTGTTCCATACAGTTTTGTCAGAGATAAAACCTGAATATCTGAAATTGCTTTATGACATAGCAGGTTGATGATTTACTATCGCTGAAATTTTGCTGTGATTTTTGAGCTCAGGGCCAAGATTGAAATTTTTCTGATTGAGAGCTATCTTCAATCAGTATTAGTAAACACTGACTGGCTTTAGAAATTAGCTTCTTTTGGAGGTTATAATATTTCTTAGTGACTCCACCATAAAATTTAAAGGCAAAATGGAGCCAATATATGAAAATTATACTAGTTTAAAGCTGTTTTCAGAGATACTAATACTGCTTGAAGCACAAGTAATGTAAACTGATTTGTAAACTACCCATGCTGACAAGAGTTAAAACAAGAAGCAAGATAGCCATTCTCATACAAATCTGCATTGCTCAGTGTTAAAATTTCCAAGCTCAACTTGTGGTTTCAACAGTATGTTTCTGACATCAATGCAAGTGCAAAAATAATTTTCATATTTCAAAATCTATTTAACCATATAATTGAGTAGATTGCATCTAACCTTGAATTGGAAGTGATTAGTCTGTGATATTATGGCATGATAAAAGGCAAATATCAAGAG
>NW_007735598.1:66783-67561 GCF_000696425.1 Galeopterus variegatus
CCTTTTGACTCAGAAGGACTAAAATTATCTGGCCTTTTACTGAAAAATGTTGCTGACTCTTTAACACTCAGGATCAAGAAATATAATCATTACTAGCTTTTCTCTTTGGGTCTGTCACTTGTGTCACTATAGGACAGGCTGGCTGGTTTTTATTCACTTTACTCTTCAAATGTTCATTCATGCTCAAAATCATTTACCGTAAGGTGGTCTTGTGTTTTCTGCAAGGCACTGAAGCCTTTATGCAAGAAGCATATTATATGTGTCAGTCCTTAGAATGCACATGTTTCAAAACTAATGATTGTGATTATGAACAATTAGACAAAACATAACTCCATATTATTTAATACTGAATGGAATAAAATTAGATGCGTTAATGACTGGTCAGCAGAGCTGAGTTACTAAGAGTACAGACTTCAGCCTCACTCTTCCTAGGAGATGGCACTAGGGGCTGCAATCTTGGTCTGGTGTTCACGGAGAATTCAAAGTGGATTAGGAGTTTGCTAGATGTAGAGTGGGACACTGATGATACAGGCAGGGAGAGCAATGTGTGGAAGGAAGGGCAATGAGGAGAGGAAAAAAATAGGGCTAATGCAAGAAACAGAATAGAGACCACTGTGAGTGAACACAGAAAGCAGAAGTAGACCAGACTGAGGCTGTGGGGTGCAGGAGGGAAGACAGACTGTAAGTGGCTTTTTAAGCCGTTAGTCAGATTTTTTCCCTTTTAGAATCTAACTATTTGCATACAGTCAAATATTATTCAGCCTTAAAAAGAAAGGAA
>NW_007735598.1:69021-69837 GCF_000696425.1 Galeopterus variegatus
TCACTCAGCCAGTGAGCGGCTGGTCTGTATGTGGGATCCAAACCCTCAGCGGGAGCGCCGCCACGTTCCCAAGTGGCGCACTGTAGCAGTGCGCCACCGGGCCGGCCCCATCCCTAAATCTTATACTTAGTTAAGTCCTTGTCTCTAAATTTGAATGTTAGTCCTGCAAGTTGGCTTCAGCAATGCAGCAAATACAGATATTCTCTAAAGCCTCCTTTTTTATCACAGTTTTAATGACTGTTATATCAAGGACTAAATTTGAGAGTATTTGAAAGAAAAGAAACTACTTTGGGGTGGAGGCTATTCCTATGGATATCTTCCAAGAGGCCTCTGTAATAAATGGAGGCACAGAAATTAAGTAACTCTCCCAAGTATGCAGAGCAAAGGAGGGAAGCAGAAATTCTGGCCTAGGTATATCAGAATCTAAAACTCAAGCTCTTTCATTCTAAACAATCTAGCCTTGATATCAGAGTGTGGAGAGCATGTTTTTAATGCTGTCCATCATCTCCATCATTAGAGACAGTTATGATTTACAGTCACTGAGGTATCTTCAATTAAATTAGTACCTAACTCTAATTTTTCACTTTTCGTTGAGATGAATAACGAATAAATCAAAACTTCTTAATCATTCACACATTTTAAATAATTTTATTTTATTTATTTATTTATTTTTTGTCCTTTTTTCGTGTCCGGCATCGGATCGCAACCCTCAGTGTCGCGTCCGTACTGGACCGGGACGGGCAACGGGATCGCAACCCTCAGCCAGTGAGCGGGAACCGGTCTGTATGTGGGATCCGAACCCTCAGCGGGAGTGCC
>NW_007735598.1:75071-75733 GCF_000696425.1 Galeopterus variegatus
CTTTCTCAGTGAGAAGTTACTTTAGAACGGAAGCTTGCAATAGGAAAAGGGGCATGATCATCTTCTCTAATTTTTTTATCTATGTTTTCCTACCCTCACCTCATCCTGCTGGGCACATTCTGACACCTGCGGGGTTGGAACAGGGTGAAGTTAGAACAACAAAGGCAAGTGACATCTTTTATTTGAATAATATGGTAATAAGTTGTTTTCATGATCTCTGGGCCTCAAAGACATTTGAAGCTGATTTTTTCTCTGTCCCCCGCCCCTCCGTGGTACTGTCAGAGGCTCTTTATCATTTTCTTACCAGGATGCTCTGAGATCAAGGTACTGGCAGATGCCGTGTCTGGCAAGAGTACTCTGCTTCCGAAATGGTGCTTTCTGGCTGCATTCTCCAGAGGAGACCAATGCTGTGTCCCTACATGGCAAGAAGGGACAGAAGCTCAAAAAAGGAATGCATACTATATAAAACCTCTTTTATAAGAGAATTAGTACCATTCATAAGGGAGGAGCCCTCATGACCTAATTGCCTGCTAAAGGCCCCACCTCTTAATACTGTTGCAATGGGGATTAAGTTTCAACATGAATTTTGGAGGGACACAAACAGTCAAACCATAGCAAACCCCCTCCTTGATGGCTCACAAAGCAGCACTTTTTGGGTTCTT
>NW_007735599.1:0-794 GCF_000696425.1 Galeopterus variegatus
GTTTGTCAATTTGGTTTGCCTACTCTGTGACTGCTCAGATGGCCCTTAGTGTTCTATATGTGTATTTGCCTCGGGACTTGGGCCTTACCAGGAAGTTTCCTCTCTGGTCAGCTCTGGGAGTTCTTCCTGTTCCTTGAGTTCTGGCCCTGGAAGCTGGATCCTGTCCTGCTGGCCCGACAGGGTGTGTGAGATCTGTAAGTCTCCGCCTCGCTATCCAGGCATTTTCCCTCTCTGTGTGTAATGGGTGGGGCCACCCGGAGGGTGCGTCTTTTTTTCCGAGACTCCTCCTCCTTTGCCGGACCCCTCCCCTCTCTGTGCGCTCAGTACAGGGCTGGGGCGTGTCTTCTGCAATCCTCGTCTCTCAGCCCCGCCCGGCCCCAAAGGGGTCTCAGGCCTCTGCCACGGACACTGTGGGCGTTCCTGCGGCCCTGGCCAAGGACCTCTCTAGGCCTCCCACCTTTCCCCCGGTATTGCGGCCCCTGTGTGGTTGAGTTATCTCCCACACCAGGGTGTGAGCCCTCCGGGGGAGGATCCCACAGCACACAGTTCCTCTTTGAATCCCCCGGCGTGAGCCGGCTCGGCGCCCTCAGGCCGTCAGCTCTCTGGCAGGTTCAAGCGGGCTCGGGGGCACCCTGGTCACCCCTCTCCCAACCAGAAATCAGTCTGGGGTTTTTCTGAACTGAAGGCCACAGAGGTGTTATCTGCCTCCTGGAAGCAGGGAGTTTACCTGGGGCTGAAGCCCCAGGTGTGGTGGAGTGACAGTCTGGCCGGGATCCTCTTCCCTGCCCTCCCGA
>NW_007735599.1:816-1026 GCF_000696425.1 Galeopterus variegatus
CGCCAGAGATCCGTGGGTGGAGTGGGATTGGTGGCCGGTCCACAGGCCCCAGGGGGCCCCGCGCTGAGGCACACAAGTGGCACAGCTCAGTGAGGGGCCGCGCCAAGCGAAGATGGCTGGCTTACCCGATCTGAGCCAGCTGGCTCCGCCCCCACCAGAGAAAATGGAGGCAGTGCTGATACAGGCGCCTAGCCTGGTGTGGTAAGCGGG
>NW_007735599.1:1036-22577 GCF_000696425.1 Galeopterus variegatus
GGTTTGCCTACTCTGTGACTGCTCAGATGGCCCTTAGTGTTCTATATGTGTATTTGCCTCGGGACTTGGGCCTTACCAGGAAGTTTCCTCTCTGGTCAGCTCTGGGAGTTCTTCCTGTTCCTTGAGTTCTGGCCCTGGAAGCTGGATCCTGTCCTGCTGGCCCGACAGGGTGTGTGAGATCTGTAAGTCTCCGCCTCGCTATCCAGGCATTTTCCCTCTCTGTGTGTAATGGGTGGGGCCACCCGGAGGGTGCGTCTTTTTTTCCGAGACTCCTCCTCCTTTGCCGGACCCCTCCCCTCTCTGTGCGCTCAGTACAGGGCTGGGGCGTGTCTTCTGCAATCCTCGTCTCTCAGCCCCGCCCGGCCCCAAAGGGGTCTCAGGCCTCTGCCACGGACACTGTGGGCGTTCCTGCGGCCCTGGCCAAGGACCTCTCTAGGCCTCCCACCTTTCCCCCGGTATTGCGGCCCCTGTGTGGTTGAGTTATCTCCCACACCAGGGTGTGAGCCCTCCGGGGGAGGATCCCACAGCACACAGTTCCTCTTTGAATCCCCCGGCGTGAGCCGGCTCGGCGCCCTCAGGCCGTCAGCTCTCTGGCAGGTTCAAGCGGGCTCGGGGGCACCCTGGTCACCCCTCTCCCAACCAGAAATCAGTCTGGGGTTTTTCTGAACTGAAGGCCACAGAGGTGTTATCTGCCTCCTGGAAGCAGGGAGTTTACCTGGGGCTGAAGCCCCAGGTGTGGTGGAGTGACAGTCTGGCCAGGATCCTCTTCCCTGCCCTCCCGACGCTGGCTGGGGGCTCCCCACACCACCAGCCCCACCAGAGATCTGCGGGTGGAGTGGGATTGGTGGCAGGTCTACAGGCCCTGGGGGGCCCCACGCTGAAGCACACAAGTGGCACGGCTCAGTGAGGAGCCGCGCCAAGCGAAGATGGCTGGCTTGCCCGATCTGAGCTGGCCGGCTCCGCCCCCCCTGGAGAAAATGGAGGCAGCGCTGATGAAGGCGCCTAGCCTGGTGTGGTAAGCGGGGGCCGGGCGGGCCTTTGCCCCCCAAGCGGGGCTGGGCTGGGGGTCACTCACAAAGCTCCCAGAGCTGGGCCGGTCCCGCGCCTTCCTCTCCGTCTCTGCGTCGCCGCTGCCGTCTTTCCTGGCCTTTGTTGCCTTGGGCTGCTCGGTCTCCTGGCATGGTTGGGGCGCTCTCAGGAATCTTCTTTTGCATCGGTCCTAAAACTTCGAGACTTTAGTTGCTTTTTTTTCGTTGTAGATTAGTTGATCAGTGATTTATTTGTTTTTTGTTGCTCTTGGAAATGCAAATAGTACTCTGGCAGCACAGCGCACACTTCTCAGGCTTGCTCTGTCCTCTGGCACGCCCGCTCCAGACCCGTCGCCATCTTGAAAACCGATCTAAGCTCATTCTCAACTCTGATTCCATAGTATGGGGAAGTGGGAGTGGCATTTTGTCACATTGGTTCCTCCACAACAATGGATGGAGGGGTTTTTCTTCTCAGTGCTTACAGACAGCAAATCATTAGCTACTTTTCATGTGGTTATTCATCTTAAACCAACCACTGGGTGTTTTCTGTTTCTGTTTTTGTCTTTTTTTTGGAAGTTGTTCAGTAATAGGGATTGAAGCCTGGACATTGGTGTTATCAGCACCACACTCTAACCAACTATTTTTAAACTATTAACTTGTACCTGTCTATTTCTTTTGTGGACTTTTAGAGGGCAAAACGTGTGCTTTATCTTTAAATCCTTTGCTTTCCTAGCATCTAGCAGAATACCTGACACAGATTAAACTATTTATTGAATAATGGTTAATGTCAGTATTAACATTTGTCATCATATTTTTGACGTGGTATAGTCAATACGGTTTATGCTTGTAAAAAGCATGTTGACTTAGAGACATGGGCTTCTGATGGGACAAACACAAAGGGCTTTGCCAGCTCTGGTGAAAGTCTTTGAAGATTATTAGTTGTGTGATTGTGAGGAAGTTTACTGCACCTCTCTGTGCCCCAACTTTCTTATATTTAAAATAGGGAAGATGCCTCCTTTGCAGGGTTGTTGTGAGAAATTATAATTCATGTTAAGTGGGTGGCACATAGCAGACAATAAATAAATGATGGTTATTATCTTGGATCAGTAAAGAAGAGGAGGTAGACTAAGAGATATAGGGAAGATGTTTTGGGGAATTAATGCCCCTAATACAGTATTTCCTAGTCTGTGAACCCCCTGAAATTCTATATAAAATTCTGAGAATTTTCATTTTTTCTGGGGAGAAGGCACACTGATTTAATTAAATTCTCAGAGTGGTATGTAACCTGAAAAGTTTAATAACTACAACTCTAATTACTTTTAAATAGAAAATTGTATTAAAACAGTGCCATAATCACCCCTCCCCCAAACTGTCTATTAAAAGCTTAAATCCAAGGCAGATCAAATGTCTTTAGACAGAGGATCTGCTATCTTCCCCCTAAGCTCTGGTACTATCTCAATTTTGGCCAGAGGAGAAAGAAAGTTATGTGAAACCACAGGGAAAAGAATGGGACCACACTAACTCCAACTCTGACACTAGTTTAGTTCAAGAAGAATCTCTCTAAGGCCGTCTTCACCAGAATACATCTCTTGAATGCTGCACAGAGTGAAGAATATGCGTTTGGAATCTCTATCACATATGCAACTCTTAGAAATTAGGACAAATAAAGCCTCAGAACGTTAGAGGGGTCTGATCATGTTGGCCTCAACTGCTGTAACCCTCATTCTCTATTCTCCCCTGCCCTTTTAGCCTTGAAACTTAAAACCTCTTTTTATTCTTTAAAGTAATGTGCTGGGAATTTTGTTGCAGTCTCTCATGGTCCATGGTGACGAGAAAAAGACAATATAGTGCACTTTAAATAAAGGACTGTCTGATTGCTTTTTGCTGTTAAAATAATCTGTGCATTGATAATGAATAGTTTTATTTTTAAATGCCCTTACTTAGCAAAATAAAAAGTTGATGACTCTGTAAAGGTTCCCCTTTCCATTTATTTTTCTTTATTAAAAAAAATTCCAGGTGCAAAATCCAAGTCTGAAAATCATTGAATTAGGGCAATGTTATAATAGTCCAGGTGAAATACCATGAAAGCTAGAATTAAGGTAGTAGCAACCAGGATGGAAAGGCAGGAGAAGTGAAAGTGACCAGTTGGATGAGAGGATGGAAGAGAAAGGAGTCACTGGCTTGGTTCAGTAATTGGATGGATGGCAGCATCATTCCCGAAACTAGAGAACACTCAGAATGTAAAGGGATTATGAAATCATCTTGAATAAGTAAGTCTGAGACTGTTGCATAATGTCCAAGTTGAGATAACTAACCTATTACTGGAAATATAGAGCAAGAAGTTGGGGGGATTTGTGGGAATCTAGGTGGTAGTTGAAGTGGTAGAAGTGGATAAGTTTATCCAGTGAGAAGAGGGCCACTCCCTCATACACATTTTTCTATGTCTTTGAGCAATGGTATTCAAAAATCAAGGATGTGATGTGATTAGCCAGCTATCCAGCCTTTAATGGGTGGCTCAAATGGTCTGGGAACTTGAAAGCAAAGTCCAATGTCTCTAGACATAGTAAACATTAAAATACTGGGCACAGTCGGGATAGAACTTGGGAAAGTCCTGATTAAAGGAAACACGGCCCATGGGTGAGTGGTTAGTAAAATGATGAAGGAACTGTAGGGAATTATGGAAAATCTGATATCTTTTGGGTACCAGGCAAATCAGCATTTATTACTTTCAATAAACAGCTTTGACACTTTGAGAGGACTGCATCTCTGCAGAATCCATCTGGACCACAAAACAAGGACAGCATTTGTTGTAAGGTCTTTGAAGACTGAACACACTAGAAAATGATTCTCTAATTTGAAGGGCAAAAGAATTCCCTACAGAAAACTCTAGCCCAATGTTTCTCAAACTTTAACATGCACACAAATCACCCAGGAATCTTATTAAAATTCAGATTCTGGCTCAGCAGAATTGGTGTAGGGCCTAGAATTCAGCATTCCTAACAAGTTCCCAGATGATAGTAATGCTGTTGGTACTCTTCAAATTGTTACTCAAAGTGTGGTTAGAATCTTCCATGGCAATCTGACATTGATGAGTGGACTTGTCCCAAACAGGGCAGAAACTTTTTATAATTCTTTCCTTTTTCCTTGTTATACTTATTTTGAAATATAATTTTACATGTTGAATCGAATACATTTGGGCTTTTATTTGACATGTCTTTTCCCCATTTCACTCCTTTACAATCTGACATTCTTTTTTTTTTTTCCTGGCCAGTACAGGTATTGAACCCCAGACCTTGGTATTGTCAACACCATACTCTGTAACCAACTGAGCTAAGCGGCCAGCCCCATTTCACTTTTTTAGAAATTAATTTTTATTGTGTCTTATAATAGTATTGGTCTGTGATGGATTGTAAAAAATAATTCATCCCTCACCACATATAGTTTGAGAAACACTGGTCTAAACGATGAAGAACTTTATTTGGGACACAATATTTAATTAGAAATGGCTTGATTTATGTTACATATGATTCTAAAACAGTATTTTAAACTTTTCTTTTTATTTATTCCATAAACAATAACAAAACTCAGCTAGGTAACATTATGACAGTTTCACCATACATTCAGTCACAAATATTTAAAACCTTTGCAACAAGAACAACAAAACCAGAGGTGTTACAAGAATAATTTACAAGAAAATCTATAAAACAGCAAGAAGCTCACAAATGTTCATTTTCTTTTGCACAAGATCACTACACCCTTTCACAACATGTTTTGTTACAAAATTCCCAACAAAAGTGTATTTTTTCTTTGTATTGTGGTTTCTAAAACCAGAAACTTTGAAGTAAATATCCTTTTATTAGCACCTAGTGGTGCAGAAAAAGGAAAACTCTCACATACAGACACTTCACAGCACTTTTCTAAGAAAAATATACACTTACAAAATATGTTACAAATTGGCACACTTAAAAATATACAAGATTTTGTAGGCGTCTTAAGAGTGATCCTTAAGCTTTATACTTCAATTGACTCTACAGATTATTTATAAAGCTTAACTCTAAAAGAAAAAAGGCAAATAATTTCTAACATTTTTAAGTTGCAGTGTCATATGTCAAACAGAAACTTAGGTTACATTCATAAAAAGGGCCTCTAATGCTTTTATTTTAAATTTTCTTAAATGCTTAAGGGGCTTGGGGGAGAAGAAAAAATGGGGACAATCGTTTTCTTTAGCACCATAAATCAGTAACTTACTAAAGAGGTGCATTCAGTTCTATGGAAACTAAGGACTAGTACATTCAAAACTCTGTAGGCAGCAAACTCCAGTCAGTGCTACAGGTATCCCAGTAGAGCATCTTAAGATTTCTACCTTCCTCGCTGGGAGCAAAAAACAAAAGACCTCTTCTAGTTTTCATTCTAAGCCTTTTCTTTTGTGCTGTAAACAACTAGGCATCTCTCAAAGAGGCAGAATGACTTAAATATCTCCTTTCTTCTTTTTGAATGGGATGTCATTCTGAGACTCAAAAGCCCCTGAGCCTGTTAGATGGACAGACATCCTTTCCATTTCATGTGGATTAGTTTCTTCAGTGTCTTTAGTATCTATTTACCCAGATATTGATTTTTAAAAGCCTCATTCACACTTTGAACTTTGTACTAAGCCTCTCTTTTACATTGTCCTTTTACCTCTTAGTTATGATTCTGAAACCAAGAATACATCTCAAGTATCAGGTAGCTGCAATGAGAGCTCTGCTTCATGACTGTAGCTACTTTTTAATGCTGAGTAAAAAATGTGCCTTAAAGGGTAGCCTGAGTACTGTCATCAAAATAATCCCATGCTGGTTGAGAACCCTCAAGCTGATAACAGTGTTTCCCAAGTTAAACAGCCCAACTAAAATTTTTCCTCCCTTATTGGGATCTTTGAGAAACCTTATAAAATCCCTGGCCTACACTGTGTTGACAAGATCCCTATTTGTAAGTAAAATGTTTGATTTTGGTACTAAACCTTCTAAACATAACTGTAGGCTTAGTGAAATCTATGATTAGAAAACAAACCAACCTCAAATTAGTTTTATTTTATAAAAAAGACACATTTCTGTAGTGATGATCAGTCACTAAAAAAATCTATAAATGAAAACAAAAACTCCTTAAACTACATAATTTCCCAGTAATACAGAAGAAAACAAACATTTCTAGTTTTAGCAATAGTTAGGACTAGCTAGGGCTCCATTCGCCTCTTCAGTGCAGAAACTTAGCTCTTTTCAATTCTTGGAACTGTTCAGAGAGCATCAGTAAATTGAAGATGTGGTGGATCTGCATCAGACTGGTTCATCTTGGTAAGAGCAAGCCTGGCTAGGAGGTCCTTGGATATGGTTTTTCTCCTTTAGGTAGTAAACACTAATTCAAACTCACTAAAATGGAAATTCACTAGAACTGCAGGACCTCACACAACAGGACATAGGATGATAGCTAGAGTTGCTTACAGCTTTCAAAGCATCCTTTATGCTTCTCTTACAGTTACACACACACACACACACACACACACACACACACACACACACACACACACACACACCCTTCCCTCGCCCCCTGCACACACACAAATGCTTCCCAGCAAGGAAAAAGGTCAGAGAAGGTGAAAGTTGTCACAAAAGCCCACCTAGCACCAAGGACTTCAGGGAAATGGCTGAAGAAGTGATGGTTAAGGTAGTGCAGGAGGTTTGAAAACATTTAGGAAAAAGTAAGGCCTTAACACATAATTGCAGAGTACTGAGAAGAAGTCAGAAGGGAAAGCTGGGAGGAAGCAGCATATGTGAGGAAGCTGGTATATGAGATACTGGAGAGGCAGAGAGGACAGCCACTGGCTCAAGCCAGTTATCACAGCCCAAACATGACCCCCAAAGTCTCAAAGACCCTTGGTCAGGGCCACTGTTTCAGCACCCTGCTCTACATAGTATAGCACCTAACCAGGGCAGGAGATCAGACCTATTCTCACAGATTTTCAAGGAAAAGGAGTTTCCAAATTTCCTCAGTCACCTGATAGTTTGTCCGTGTGTGCATGCCTGTGAGTGTGGATGTGTTTAAAGTTAGATTTGAAAATGGCCAAGGCAATTAAAGGTAATTAAAAACAGGAAAGTTTCCCTCTGAACTTCCAGAAGAAAGTAGCCTAAGGTTCTTAAACCCTGACAATTTGGGGAGATGGACTATAAGACCAAAAAAAAAAAAAAAAAAAAAAAAAAAAAAAAAAAAAAAAAAAAAAAAAAAAAAAGAAGAAGAAGAAAAAATCTAAGACTAAGAACTGAGATTAAGTAAGAAAAATAAGGGAGGACACTATTTCCAGGAAAGTAAAGATTAAATGGGACTCTGTTGAGGGGGAATTAATGGGAAGCGGCTTCACAGAGAGGAGAGGTTAGAAGGGAGTAGTAATCAGGAATTTCAGACCAAGGAAAATTCAATATTTCTGACTTGAGATATCAGTGATAGGGCAAAACATTATTTTTATGCATTGGTCCTCACTCCACTAAGGCAGCTGGCTGAATAAAGAATCTCCAATAGGTCTGGTCTACTATGTTGTGACAGGAAGACAAAGAATTGTGAGAGGAGAGACAGGATCAACAGAATGCTAAATACTGAACAACTTAGAACACAATGTACTGAGAGGGATAGTAAATGTGATTAAGAGAATATGCATCTTCTATCTTGGCCTATTGCTCATTTCTCACGCAGTTTCTTGTTATGTTTCAGTACCAAATAACTGGTTATGAGTCACTAATTCATATGTTAAAAATATATAATACACTGCAGGGCAATAAAAAAGGTGCTGTAAAATGGCAATTCTGGGGCCGGCCTGGTGGCGCACTGGATAAGTGCGCCGCTTGGGAAGTGCGGTGGCGCTCCCGCCCGAGGGTTCGGATCCCACATACAGACCGGTTCCCGCTCACTGGCTGAGCGAGGCGCGGGAGCAATGCCGAGGGTTGCAATCCCGTTTGCCGGTCCCCGGTCCGGTGTGGGGGCAACACTGAGGGTTGCGATCCGTTGCCGGACACGGAAAAAGACAAAAAAAAAAAAAATGGCAATTCTCTTTGGAGAAAGGGATATACCATGCCCTAGAATTGGCCCTCAATGAGCTCCACAGCAGCAAGTGAAAGAGTACCCACTCTAAGGGACTCATGATAGCAAGTTCTGACAAGGAAATTGTTTCCAGCAGTTTCAGGCTGTCCTTCTGCCCCACTCCCACCCTGTTCTCCAAAGCTGAACTGATATTGAAAAATCTGGGACAACTGTCCCATACTTATTTTTATTAAAACACATTGTACTCATGGAACATTTTCTTTATTTCTTCTTTAATTGCCAGTTTTTGATTACATAGAAAGCACTCCATTCCTGTAAGCCAGCAGGTGACTTTGAGGTCTGGAGTTTTGGGGATCACAGTTCAGGAAGAGTTGGTGATTCCAAGCCAAAATTCAGCTGCAAAACAGAACAAACAAAAACAAAAACAAAAAGACCAGCTCCTAGGACCCAGCCATAGCATTCAGTATAAACAGCTAGCTATCAAAATAGAGAAATAGAAGAAAGTGTTCCAGTTTGATTATTTTCCCTTTTGGATGGCAGCTGTAGGGCAGGAGACATGTTTCATTTGGTGCCTTTCCACTAAGTAGTTTTCCAGGGCTCACTGCACACAGAGTGTCAAAGCCTAGGAATGGGCCTGAACCAGCCTCACAAAATGCTCTTCACCCACTCTTCCCCACAGACACAAGAGACTGATGCTGGGAACACACACAATCAAGAACACAGGCTTGTTCATTTTATTACCTAGCTATAAGTAGTAGAGCAGGCTGGTGAAAGGAATCATGGACTCGGAAGTGTGTATACTTTTATATGTGATAAGCTTCCTTCCATTTCTCTCTGACTACTTTCGAATGTTGCTTTTCTGTTTGTGAATATATTTAGGTGACAATGACTAGGTAGGTTCATTTTTTGCTTAAATTTTTCCTTTTGAAACATCTTCCCTTTTTTGTTAAGTCCCCCTTTGCCCCACCCACTTATTCTCCACCCGCCCACCCCAGCCTATATATTCACAAGTTAATAGGTTAGTAACAATATTAGTAAGAATAGTAACAACAACAACAACCAACAACATTAATAATATTAATCCCCTATATCTGTATAGCACTTTACGATCTACAAAGCGCTTTCACATCCATTATCTCATCTGTGCCATAATGCATCAGTCATCAGACGCACAGGCCTTCAACTGTGCAAGGAAAAGAGATCAAATGTTAGAAGTCAAGCAGTGAATAAAGGGGAAGAAAAGGCTAGTAGTGAGGAGTGGTGGAATTGTGAAATTTAGGAAAAAAATGGGGGGAGGGCTGAATAAAAAGTGTGATTTAAAAATTTATATTAAAAATTTATATTTAAGTTTAGCGTGTGGCATCAAATACTAGTCATCCTTGGACTAAGTATATATGGCCCAAATCAGTTGTTATCACAAATTGTTCAGCTTATCTAATTTTATATATATTTAACTCATAGGAAGAAAAATTTGGTTGAACTGAGATGCCTTAATATTTTCTTTAAATGACATTGGCATTGCAAGATTAAACACAAAGAACGCTAAAGCCATGATATGAGTGCACTTTTGACAAAACTGGAATAAAACATTTAGGAAACTACTTAAATAAAAGCAATCTATGTACTTCGTTTATCATTAGTGTTGACTTTATAATTTATCCCAGACTATTATAAAATATATAAAACTGAGATATAAAGTATCAGCAATATAACTTTGCACTTTAAATAATTTTCAGCTACAGATTTTGCTTTTAGAAAACAAACTTTCAAAGCAGCTATTTTGATTCCTTGTAAAAGGTTCTGTAAATGCATATACTTGGGTCCCTGATGGATTTAGATGTAATGACTTTCAGACTTTTCCAACATTTTGACTCTTAGACAATGGAACAAACAAATTTTTATTGTGCCTTAACTGTTCATGTTTCCACATAGGACAGTAGAGTTTAAAACTATAAAGGAATGTATGTATGTGTGTGCGTGTGTGTGTGTATACATATATATACACACACATATGTGTGTGTGTATATATATATATACATTGAAAATTCATTAATGAGCTTTAAACTGTGGGATGAATCTGTGAGATGAGGTAAGAAAATTTGGCACATTTCAAACAGTATCCTTTAAGTTTTGGTAAATTGTGTAACACAACATATTTTTCCATTGTGATCTACAGGTGCTATCCACATAAGTGGGGGTGGTTAATAGCAAGAATCACTGGAATGTTTCTGGTAAATTAACAGGGACAAGCTCCCCAAATACTCACAACCAAATGTTGATATAGAAGTAAAAATATATACAGTACAGTCAGTTGTTTGTAGTTTGGCACAATGTTTTCCATTTTTTCCTTGTGGGTAAATAGTGCATAAACTACTTGTGCAACTGTATGACTTTTCAAGTCTTTTACATAGAACATCAGATTAAAGTTTGTTTCCAAAGACTTATTCCCACAATTTAAAATTCTTTACTTTAAGCACTTACATTTCAACATACATACCACAAGGCATATTTTGAAAGAAATAAAACAAACATCAAATGTCTTTCTGGAAAATGCGAGTCTCTTCTTCAAACACCGGTAAAACCCAAAATGTTGTTTCTGCTTTTAGGAGATTGTAGTCAGAATTCCTGCAGAAAAATCAAACAATTTATGCCATCTTAGTTTTAGTGTATGTCCCACAAAGGGATCATACAATCTAAATTTGTTAACATCATACTAGATGCTGTATGATGCAGAAAAAGATACAAACAGCATGGGGTACTAGAAAGCACTCTTAATTGCCACATGTTGAGATTTTGTTTTCCAACTAAGCTCTTTTTTTTTAAAATGATCTTGGCTTTTTGTCTACATGACTTTTTAATTCTGTTGTTCAAAATCTGTCTTACTGCAAGGTCCTTCCCTTTTCAAAATCATTCAAGAGCATATTTTAGTTTTATTTTCTTAATAAGTAAAAACTAATGCTGAATAGCAGAAGAAAAAGTAGCCTTGTTAGAGCTTGTCTCTAGCCACGCCACAACAAAATTGCCCAATCTTTTGGGGTGGCTTAAAGGTATAGAGATTTTCATGCACTTTTACTTTTCTTTTTAATTTGAAAAAGAAGGGAGTGGGACAGTTTCTTTCATGCAAACTTTTGCTTCCAAGAGGGAAAAACGAGGGACTGTGGGCTTAGCAGGTAGTAGGAAAGCTAAGGGTGCATCATCTCAGCCATTCTGGTGCAGTATTACCTCAGTTTTTCAAAAGAAGCTGTCCCAGCCTCATCCTTGTGGACCTGTTCTCTCTCCATGCGCTTTCCCTTACACTTCTCATCTCTCAGGGCCTTGGAGCTGGATTTGTGGCGATATAATTTTTTGTGTGTTGGTCCATTATTGCCTAAAGTGCTAGTGTTACTATACTTTTTATCAAAGACGGCAGAGCGAGAGTCCTCATTATAACCAGGCAGGTTTGCACGACCAGGATCACCTATTGCTGCTTTTGCATTGCTTTTGCTCACACCCTTGATTGACCTGTGATTCTTAATGGCTCCTGGGGACCCACTGTTGACCTTTTTCTTAGACTCCTGTGGTGTCCCAGCCAATATTTTGAGGGTTTTTAATTTTAGACTATTAGACTCAGGGGAATAGAATATGTTGGGGTCCCCATGGTGCTCCGTGGGTTCCCAAAGGGGCTCTATGGAGGCCATCATGAATCTCTGCACATCTGCCATACCAGAGGCAATGTTGGACAAGATATAGGAAGGCTCCTGAAATTCTCGTTGGTCATCATCTAGGAGGCTGTTGGTGTTGGTGCCCATGCTCATGTTGCTCCAGCCTGGGCTGCTCTCCTTCCCCAAAGCCCAATTTCCAGAAAGTCCCTTCTGATTTGGAATCTTCACAGAGGCCATAGGGACACCATGTTGGATACACTCAGCCAATGTCTTCCCAGGGGAGGATATGCTGTTGGTTTGGCCTCCCCCACGGCCAATGCCAGTTTGCATTTTCTCTCCATTGATAACAGCCATGTATTTCCCTTTCTTTGTTGATTTAGGGACCTGGCGGGAGGTTTTGCCAGGTGGCTTTTCAATCCCTTTGTTGCTGGCTTTGGGGGATTTTTTCCTAGTGTTTTTCTGAGAAGAGCTTTGATTAACAGACCCACTCTTGCTGGGCAAACTTTTCTTTCTTGATTTCGACACTTTGTTGTTGGTACTAATTTGACCAGATGGATCATCAAATGTTGACAGGCAAGGGTTTTTTTGGAGCAGACTGACAGAATCCTCATCATTGAACATATGGAACTGAAACTGATGGTTATTTAAAGTAAATCCATCACCCACTTGGACTTGCTGTGAAAGGGTACTGCAGTCCCACTTAATTTTCTCCATGCTGCCCAATGGTTCTGGCACACCTTCTTGGAACCCCTTCAGTGTTCCTATTGTCTTGATACTCTCACATCTGGTAATTTGAGGGGAAAGACTAGGGGTGTCAGGTGGAGAAATCTCTGAAAGGGAAGAGTGGCGGAATTTGTCAGGAGTAAAGTTGGAGATATCCAGGAGGTCAGTGGACTCCTTTAGCGGTGCTATCTCATCAATGCTCTGCTGTATCACCAGCTTGGGGCTGCAATGGGCCAGAAAGTCATCAGTGATGTCATCATCACCATCCTTTTCACAGGACTTTAAGCTTAAGGAGCAATAATTGCTTGAGTTGACAGAGAGTGGTGCCATTGAATCAAAGCTAAAGAGCCGACCATCATCCATGTTGACTGGGCCTTGCTGGAAAGGAAAGCAGATCTCTCCATTATTAAAGTGACATAATTGGTAAGAGTCATCAGATGGGAGCTGGGTGTCTTGCACGGAAGCATACAGAACCTTGTTGCAACCATTGCCACCACTGTTGAGGCAGATTGGACTGTATGTTGTAGCTGTGAGGTTATTTTCCATGGAGACTATTTGGGAGGCTCCAAATTCACTGGATTGGGTTGGGGCTGTCTCCCTTGAGACTTCAGCCATGAATTCCTGGGGGCCAGAAGTAGCCTTGTTGGGCCACTTGTTTCCATAGTTGCTTGATTCCATTTTGAAGTTACGAGACGACTGCTGCAGATCAGAGTCAGAGGATGAGGAGAGCACATGGTCCTGGGCAGACTGGAGAGGTACAAATGATTTTTCTGTCTGAGCAAGGCTGCCTTCATTTTGCTCTGGAGAATGGTGAATGAAGTATGAGATACTAGTACTATTTGACAAGTCAGAAGCATCTAACAATGTCTGCAGATATCCTCCAGGGATAACGGGTATATTAGTGGCAACATTAGTAGATGACAGAGGCATTTCAGAAGAGCAGGTAGATGGTAGGAAAGTGGAATTCTTAGCAACTTTTGCCTCCTGAAATTCAGATAGATGAGAACCATTTGAGGTCCCAGGAATAGCTTCATTCTTTAAATTAGCCTTGGAGGATTGGTCTTCCAAGAGAGGGCTCATTTGAACAACTGGCTTGCTTTCTTGCCCAGGAGCTTTGATTTTCTTGGATTTTAACCTAGCTTCACTTTTAAATTTGATTTTGTTGAGCACTTTCCTCTCTGGCCCCTTAAACTCTATGTCTTGGGCTTTGACTTTCAGTGAGTTAGGACCTGTGATGTCATTTAAGTGTGATCCATTTGCACAGCTGGGGGCAGCCAGAGATGCTGACTTTAGTGTATCTTTTAGGTCTCCATCTTCTTTATGATTAGTAGCTTGCCTCTGATCATTGCAGAATGAAACCTGTTTACTACTTGTTGAAGTTTCCACAGATGGGATTCTTTGAATTCTGTGCCTGTTGCCAAGTTTAGATTTTCGTTTGCGAGCAGGTGGCAGGAATGACACTTCAAAGCTACCTGGTTCAAAGCTTTGCTTTTGGCATAAGGGTGTCCTGATGGAGTCTGTGCTGCTGTTTCTCTGTTTCTTCTTCTTCTGCCAGAAGCCCTTCAAGGGTGCCAGCTTGGCATATTTGTTGAGCTGATTCTCACTCAAATTCACTGTTGTCTCACTTGCATCCACCTTACTCAACTTCACCAGCATGTTCTTTTCACCTTTAAAGCGATTGATGATGATATATTTGATAATAACAGGGGGCTCCTTACGGGTTACTTTTCTTCTTTTTTTTGGACACCATTCATCATCATCTTCCTCTTTGGAACCACCGGGAAGCCATTCTTTCCTCTCATTTACTTTTTCACCCTCTAGTGAGTCAACATCATACAGATAATCTTCACTGTATCTGACTTTTCTCTTGGCTCGTAGCCCATAGTTCTGCTGGGAGGAGGAGCTGCCAGAATTAGTGTCCCGAGACATATAGCGGCTACAGTCCTTGATCTCCCTCATGGCATCATATGATACCTCAATGAAGGAACTTGCATCACTGAAATTCCCTGATGTCTCCAGGGAATCAGCAAGATGGCTCTGTTTCGGATTCTTAAATGGCCCTACCTCAGTCCCACTGCATGGTTTATTTAAGGCAGATTTTCCTCCATTATCCTTTCCATCTTTTTTCTCAACACTTTTGTCTTCCTGTCCTTCCTCTTTGCCTTTCTTCTTGTCCAGGTTTTTATCTTCTTCCCCCCAGATGATGCTCACATCAGGGACCTTGAATTGGGAAAGATCACTGTTCTGCTTCAGGGCCCCACTCTTAGATTCCCGCTTGGGGCAGGTAGTAAAGACACTGGGAAAAAAGTTGAATTGGGCATCCTCCTGCATCAGAAGTGTGGTCTTGTCTCGAACATTGTCCTGAAAGGACTCATATCGAATTTTCAGGGAGCAGACATCACTGCCCAGTGTTGACTCGTCATCATCAAACATGTAGTTATCTACATCTTCTTCAGAGAATAGGTTGACAGACAGCTCATTCTTAGAACAAAGGTCGAGTAGTTCAATCTTACTCTCACTAATGAAAGTCTCAAAGTAACCCCAATCCTGATTTGAATTTGCAAGCAAAGCTTCTTCTGTATTGCACTTATCTAACAGTAATGCCTCATAATAACTTTTCTGAGCTGGATCCTCCAAGTCAATGTCAGGTTTCTCAGCTTCTCGTTTATCTCCTGCCCTTGATTTATGCAGGGGGAAGCCTAGGAGCTGGTCTGAGAGCAGCTGCTCTCCATATTTCATGTTTTCTCCAGCATTAATACACTGAATCCCTATATCAGAGACTGCACACGTTTCATAATCCCTATTTATATCACTGACTTTCAGACTGATCCCTGGCTCGGGATCTACTGTATCCTTGGATTCCATGAAGCAGCCCAAGCAAGTCCGGCTTGGCTGCATGAGGCAGTCCCCATTCAGAGCTGACATGCCTGCAGGCTCCATGATGGCAAATGGAGCTTTCTCACACTCATTGGGCAGTGACCATGTGTTCAGGCCTTTTGCATCGCCAGATGTGAGGGAGATGGCATTCACAGAAGCACTATTAGCAGCATGCTCAGGTGCTTCAATCAGGCCCAAAGGAGAGGGAGGGCTCTGCATACAGGGCTTCTTAGAGGGAAGAGGCAAGATACCCCTGGGATACATCAGGGTCTCTTTTTGTACCACTGGTACAGGCTGGATTGGTGCAGCAGCTTCTAGAGCTGTAAATGACTTCATTGCCACATCTTGTTCCTCTGAGTCTAGAGAAAACGGAAAGAAATGATAGGAATAAAGTTAAGGGTCTTAGACCAGACTCATTAATCTTGATCAGAAACCCTTGATCAGTTTCTGGTACTTGATCTTATTATATAAGCTAAGCCTCTGCTTCTTTATCTTTAGAAATCAAATACAATGTTAAAGAGCAACCCTGATTTTATATTGAACATTCATGCAAATGAAAAATAATAATTCTTTACGCCCAGCTTCTTCCTCACTGAAAGACAGAGCTCTCCTCAGAAATGAGGAAAGAATTAAACTGCTCAATCTATTGGAAAGTTAAGGCTTTTGGGGGACAATGCTCAGATGGTTTTGAGCTACGAGGCTCAAGCCCATCCTTCATACCCATGTTCTAGAAGCTCCTAGTAAATCTAGAAGTTCCAAGCCTCATATTAGAATATATTTTTAGTTCACTAGGAATTTTGAGGAACTTCATCTGACAGAGATGATTTGGGAGGGCAAAGTGGTAGGATTAGATGCTTCCTGGAGCTTCTTCTAGCCCAGTTAGAGATTTAGTGGAATAAAGTTTGGGACTAACATCAACCTCAGAGTCATCCTGAACTCAACCTGTCCCAACATTATGAATACTAAAAATTCATAGTAATAACAAAGGACTACTGGGAGAGATATTGTATACCATAATTAAATTTCCTTACCATTTTCTTTGACACCATTTATCATAGTGTTTTCTCTGTTGGCTGAGGCAAAAATAGCCTTATCTTGTTGATTATCCATGAATGTAACCTCTTATTGTTTCATTCCAAGTCCAAATGCTGTCCAACCTGCACATTTCAAATACATAATATCAGTCATTAAATTTGTTTTATTCTGTGTTTTACAGGTTATTTCAGCTAGAGGGGTCTTAAAAGGCTCACTGAGATTTACCTGCTTCCAGACTGGCTTCATTACTGATATTGTTTTTGTTTCATAGTTTATACCTACCATATAAGTCAATTTAGAAACTCATGCTTCATTCACACATCCTAGATCTTTCTATTCCATATAGGCCACCATAGTATTCAAAACTAAAATTTGAGAAAGCAGGTAAACTTACACTTTCCTACACATAGTAACAAATTTCACCTAATTATGGTTGCCCAATTAGAAAGGATGCAAAGCAGAGTCCAGACTAACCTGAGATAAGGGTTGTGCATGTGAGATTAGCTTTATTTCTGTTTGCCTCATTTCTTTTTTCTTATATTTTTAATTTTAATTAATCAATATACAATATAGTTGATTTTTGTGTCCATTTACCAATTCCTCCTTTTACTATTTGCCTCATTTCTACTTCAGATGATCAGACGTTCTTCAAAACCAAGCCAATTCATACATATGTAAGCATATACATCACACTCAGATTTTCTCTTTCTGTGCCCTAAAATTTGACTGTGAAGGATGAAAGAGGTACAAAATCCCTTGGTTTCTTGACTTTCAGGACTTCAACTTGGATTTTGATCAATATTCCTCCAAGCCCCTAGCAAAAACTTAAAATGTACCTACAAAGAAGACCTAGATTTTCTGAAAAGCTCCTAGCATCATCTGGCATTTTTAGGGCATAGTACACCTATTAATAGCTCCTCATCTCCTGCCCACCTACCTGTATTATCTCCTACCATATGCAAAATGATAGGAGATGAAGCCACCCGAGATGGCGGTATCTACCCTGTACCAGTACAACATGCACAAATCCCTATTTATTCCAGCCCCCCTGTTCCTAGACCTTCTTTCCAGACAAGTATCCATCCCTTTATTAAAAAGCACACACTACTGGCTGGCTGGTTAGCTCATTTGGTTAGAGTGTGGTGTTGTAACGTCAGGGTCAAGGGTTCAGATCCCTGTACTGGCCAGCACCCCCCACCCCCAAAAGCACACATTACTGATAGCTGAGCACTACTGCAAGAACCTCAATTGTATATTCATTAATCCTAATGCATGCATGTGTTATAAAAGGTGGATGCAACATTGAGGGAAAAAGAAGCAGTAACAGTTTCAAATGATTCAATCTGTTAGATATTTTACCTATCTGGGACTATATTCTTATCTATAAAATAAAAATTCTCTATTAGACAATCTCCCAGTTTAAAAAATGTTAGATGAAGGAGTGTGGGGACCTCAAGAGCTGAGGGCAGCCCCCACTGACAGCCAGCAGGAGCACAGGGACCTCAGGAGCCAAGATCAGCCCATGCCAACAGATGGCAGGAGCATAGGAACCTCAGGAGCTAAGAGCAGCCCCTGCTGACAGATGGCAAGAGTGTGGGGTGCCATCATGTGGGCAGCTCACTGCTGCCACAGACCACTGCCATGCAGGTGGTTTTCCATAGGCATCACTACAGCCAGCACTGCCACAAGCGTGGCTCACCACCACAGCAGCAGCCACCATGCCACAGCAACTACCACCACTGTGCAGGTGACCCACCAATCACTTGACTGCATTGACACAAGGAGGGTCACCAGTGGAGCCCAGGGAAAGAGGTGAGTGAGCACAAACACAGTGTCCTAACCCACAGGGGGAATTACTCTGCACATGCAGTAGTGCACCTGGCAGTGGGAGGTACATGCACAGCCCATGCGACTGCCTTGATCTGGGGAGACACACATGTGGAAACCCTGGAGAGTGCAGAAACCCAGGACACTCAAATAGAGTAAGGAAGAAAATTCCCAACCACAACCAACCCTACCAACCAGGGAAAGCAAGGACCCAGGAGGAGACTCTGCCTCTACAAAAGAGGAAAGAGAAACCCCACCCAGCTACCCACACAACTGAGGAGCTCCAGTATACACCAGTGTATACATCAGTGTAAACATCTAGTATACATCAGAGTCACAGGACACTAGCCAGGATGCCAACAAGCCTGCCCAGGATCACCTACACCAGCACTGAATGACACTGCAGAATGACAGGGCACCCAAGCACTTCTCCCCAAAACTTGAGAGCTCACTTAAGAGTCCTCAACAAGGGCCGGCCCGGTGGCGCACTGCTACAGTGTGCCGCTTGGGAAGCGCGGCGGCGCTCCTGCCGAGGGTTCGGATCCCACATACAGACCGGCCGCTCACTGGCTGAGCAAGGTGCGGGGGCAGCACTGAGGGTTGCGATCCCGTGGCCGGTCCCGGTCCGGTACGGGCGCGACACTGAGGGTTGCGATCCGTTGCCGGTCACGAAAAAAGACAAAAAGGAAAAAAAAAAAAAGAGTCCTCAACAAACCAAAAGTTTCACTAGCCTCAGCAAGGAATCCCTAAGTGCCCCAGTGCCAAGGCCACAGAGGCACTCACATGCAACCCCAACACAGAATATGGCCAAAGTATGAACATGGAGACTAAACTACTACATCTACTCAGAACCAATACTAAAACACCTTACTCAATGGTCAACATAAAACACATTTAAAGGAGGAAATTCCTCTCAAAGCCCACTCCAGAGTAACAGAAGAAGCAACTGCTCTACCAGATGACCAGACATCAATTTATAAATAATATAAATATGAAAAAAAGAAAATATGACAACACCAGAGAAATACAATAATTCTCAAGTACCAGACCCAACAGAGCACTAAACCCTTGAAATGACTGAAAAGGAATTCCAAGCAACAATCTTAAGGAAATTCAGTGAGATACAAGAAGACTCAGATGACACAACAAAATCAGAAAAACTATTCAGGATATGAAGGAGGACATTTACAAAAAGATTAATACTTTTAAAAAGAATGTAGCAAAACTCCTGGAACTGAAGGATTCATTCAGTGAAATAAAAGACACACTGAGAGCTTAAGCAGCAGGCTAGAAGAAGAAGAAGAAAGAATTTCTGATCTTCAAGATGGTCTTTTCAAAATAAATGAGGTTGACAAAAAAAAAAAGAAGTAAAAAAATGAAGAAAATCTACGAGAGCTAGCAGACAACCATAAGCACATAAACATTTGAATCATGGGTAGTCCAGAAGGGGAGGAGAAAGAAAAAGGCCTTGAAAACATACAAGGAAATAATAATGGAAAACTTCCCAGGGATAGGGAGAGACATGGGCCTTCAGACCAAAGAGGCTCAAAGAGTACTAAACAGATTCAATACAAAAAGATCCACTCTGAGACACATTACAGTAAAACAGTAAAACTAGCAAAACTCGAAGACAAAGAGAGAATCCTAAAAACAGCAAGAGAGAAGTGTCAAGTCACTTATAAGGGAGTCCACATGAAACTACCAGTGGGCTTCTCAACAGAAACTCTACTGGCCAGAGGAGTTGGGACTATATATTCAAAATACTAAAAGAAAAAAGCTGCCAACCAGGAACACTATACCCAGCAAAGCTATCCTTCATAAATGAAGTAGAAATAGTACATTTCCCAGACTAAAAAATAATGTGGGAATTCACCACCACATGACCAGCCCCACAAGAAATCCTAAAGGGTGTCTCACATCTGGAATCACAAAAACAATAATCACTACCATGAATACACAAGAAAGAACAAAACCCACTGGTAGAACAAAAATGCAAACAAGAGAAAGAAACTATATCTTACCACCTTAAAAAACCAACAAGCACCAAAGACAAACAATAAAAGAGGAAGAAAACAAAAGAAAGATATTTAAAGCAATCAAACAAAAATTGATAAAATGCCAGGAGTAAGACAATAACAACCTTTCAATAACAACCCTAAATGTAAATGGATTAAATTCCCCACTCAAAAGACACAGACTGATTGGATTAAAAAGCTAGACTTAACTACATGCTGTCTACAAGAGACTCACCTCACCTGTAAAGACACACAGACAAATCGTCAAGGGATGGAAAAAGATATACCATGCAAATGGAAACCAAAACTGAGTAGGAGTAGCTATTCTTACACTGGATAAAATAAACTTTAAACCAAAAACCATAAAAAGAGACAATGAAGGCCATTATATAATGATAAAGGGATACATCCAGCAAGAAGACATAGCAATCATAAATATATATGCACCCATCATTGGAGCATCTAGATATATAAAGAAAGACCATTAGACCTAAAGAAAGAGATAGACCCTAATATGATAACAGTTGGGGAACTGAACATCCCTCTCTCAGGTTGGATAGATCATTTAGGCAACAAATCAACAGAGAAATGCAGGATTTAAACTACACTTTAGAACAATTGGACTTGGCAGACAACACAGAATATACATTTTTCTCATTAGCACATGAAACGTTCTCTAGGATAAACCACATGTTAGGTCACAAATCAAGTCTCAACAAATTTTAAAAAATCAAAATCATTTCAAATATCATTTCCAACCACAATGGATTAAAGTGAAACACTGAAAACTATAGGTTAAACAACATGTTCCTGAATGTCCTACGGGTCCAAGAAGAAATTAAACAGGAAATAAAACAGTTTCTTGTAGCCAAAGAAAATAAAGATACATCATATCAAAACCTGTGGTATATGGTAAAAGCATTACTAAGAAATTGGTGCACTAAATGCTTATATCAAAAGAATAGAAAGATTTCAAATAAACAATCTTATGCTATACCTCAAAGAACTAAAAAGCAAGAACAATCCAATCCCAAAATTTGTAGATGGAAAGAAATAATTAAGATCTCAGCAGAACTAAATGAAATAGAGACCCCCAAAACAATAAAAAATATTAATGAAATAAGAAGTTGGTTATCTGAAAAGATAAACAAAATAGACAAATCATTAGATAGGATAACTAAAAAATAGAAAAGAGTAAAGGCCCAGATAACAAAAATCAGAAATGAAAAAGAAGACACTACAACAGATACCACAGAAAATACAAAGAATCATTAGATGTCGGTTCTCCCACTGCCGGAGACCGACAAAGCCGGGCTGGAAGAGACCCCGGACC
>NW_007735599.1:23577-75728 GCF_000696425.1 Galeopterus variegatus
GGGGGGGTGGGTGATGGCAGAGCGGGAAAAAGTTGCTTAGTCACTGGGCCCCGGAAGAGAGAGCAATTGACTACGTGCATATCAGTGCTACTGAAATGGCGGCAGTGAACTTGTATTTGCAAAACGGCCGCCGCTTGGTTTATATTAGAAAATAGGAACTACACACAGGCAGACGCCTTATGATGTGCTTGCACCGGAATGTGGCCCAACAATTAGAGACTATAATAACTATATGCCAACAAGTTTGAAAACTGGGAGGAAATGGATAATTTGGGGGACACATACAGACTACCAAGACTGAGCCAAGAACAAATAAATACCTGAAAAGACAAATAACAAGCAATGAAATTGAAGCAGTAATCAGGAGTCTCCTGACAAAGAAAAGCACAAGACTGGATGGCTTTACTGCTGAATTCTACCAAATGTTTAAAGAGAAATTAATACCAAAACTCATTCTATGAGGCCAGCATCACCCTGATACCCAAACCAGACTAAAACAAAAAAGAAAACAAAAAAAGAAAACTTCCACAAAAAAGGAAGAAAACAAAAAAAAAAAAAAAAGGAAACTTCAACAAAAAAAAGAAGATTTCAGGCCAATATGTCTGATGAACATAGACACAAAAATCCTCAACAAAATATTAGCAAACAGAATACAATACATAAAATATATATATATATATACACACACACACACATACACACACACACACACAACAATCAAGTGTGATTCATCCCAGGGAAGCAAGGATGGGTCAACATATGTGAGTGAATAAATGTGATACACCACACCAACAAAAAGAAGGACAAAAACAATAGGATTATCTCAACAGATACAGAAAAAGCATTTGACAAAATTCAACATCTCATGATAAAGACTCTCAGTAAATTAGGCACAGAAGGAAAGTTTCTCAGCATAATAAAAACCATACATGACAAATCCACCAACAGTATCATCCTGAATGGGATGAACAGGAAAAAGACAAGGATGCCCACTCCCACCACTCCTATTTAATACAGTATTGGAAGTACTAGCAGAGCAATCAGGCAAGAGAAAGAAATAATGGGCATACAGACTAGAAAAGACAAAGACAGACAGTCTGTGTTTGCAAGTGACATGACCATATATAGAGAGAAACCTAAAGACTACAAAAAATCTATTAGAGCTGATAAAAAAATTCAGTAAAGCTGCAGCATACAAAATAAACATGCAAAATTCAGTAGCATTTTATACTCTAATGAACTAGTAGAAAAAGAAATTAAGAAAGCAAGCCCATTTACAGTAGTCACCAAAAAAATAAAATACCTAGGAAAAAATTTAATCCAGGGGGTGAAAGATCACTAACATGAGAAAAACAAATCACTGATAAAAGAAATTAAAGAGTACACAAAAATATGGAAAGACATTCCATGCTCTTGGATTGGAAGAATTAATATTGTGAAAACGTCTGTACTGTCCAAAGTGATCTACAGATTCAATGCAATCTCCATCAAAATACCGATGACATTCTTCACAGAAATACAAAAAACAATCCTAACATTCATAGGAGCAACAAAAGACCTCAAATAGCCAAAGCAATCCTGAGCAAAGAAATAAAGTCAGAAGCATTACACTACCTGCCTTCAAATTATATTATAAAGCTATAGTAATCAAGACAACATGGTACTGTCATAAAACCAGACACTTGGACCAATAGGACAGAATAGAGAACCCAGATATCAACCCAAAGACTTACATCCAACTGATTTTTGACAAAGGCACCAAGAACATACACTGGGGAAAAGACTCCAATAAATGGTGCTGGGAAAACTGGACATCCATATGTAGAAGAATGAAACTAGCCTTATACCACCTGACATATATCAAAATCAACTCAAAATGGATTATACTCTTAAATATAAGATTTGAAACTATAAAACTCCTAAAAGAAAACATTGGGGAAACACTTTGGAAAGTAGGACTGGGCAAAGACTATGAAGAAGACCCCAAAAGCACAGGCAACAAAAGAAAAAGTAAACATATCAGATTTTATCAAACTAAAAAGCTTCTGCACAGCAAAAGAAACAATTAACAGCAGGAAAAGACAACCTACAGAATGGGAGAAATTATTTATAAACCTTGCATCTGACAAGGGATTATTATGCAAAATATACAAGAAACTCAAATAACAGTGAAAAAAACAACTAACCCAATTAAAAAATGGGCAAAGGAGCTAAACAGGCATTTCTCAAAGGAAGATATACCAATGGCCAAGAAACACATGAAAAAATCCTCAGCATCACTAAGCATCAGAGAAATGCAAATCAAAACTACATTGAGATATCTTCTCTCACCCCAGATTGGCTATTATCAAAAAGACAGAGAATAAGAAATACTGGAGAGGATACGGAGAAAGGGCAACCCTCCTACATTGTTGGAAGGACTGTAAATTAGTGCAGCCATTATGGAAAACAGTATGGAGGTTCCTCAAACAACTACAGATAGAACTACCATATGATCCTATTGCTAGATATATACCCAAAGGAATGGAAATCATCATGTCAAAGGGATACCTGCACTCCCATGTTCATCGCAGCTCTATTTACAATAACCAAGAGAGGGAACCAACCTAAATATCCATTGATGGATGTCTAGATAAGGAAAATGTGATATATATACACCATAGAGTACTACTCTGCCATAAAAAAGAATGAAATTCTGCCATTCACAGCAACATGGATGAACTTAGGGAAAATTCTGTCAAGTGAAATAAGCTAGGCACAGAAAGAGAAATACTGCATGTCTTCACTCATAAGTGGGAGCTAAGAAAAAAACAAATAAAAAAAGAGAAAAAGAAAGATAAAACAATCACAATAATTTGTTGAAGTTTCAAAAGGAGAAAACAGAACTGAGGCCGTTAGAGTTGGGAAAGAGGGAGGGGAAGGGGGACTAGGGAGAAATTGTTGAAGGGCCACAAGAAAAGATTACATTGTGTAATGTTGAATATACTAATTATCCTGATATGAGCATCACGTATTGCACACAAGTATTGCTATTCAACGCTGTGCTCCACAGATATATGTAATCAATTATGTTTCAATTTTAAAAATGTTAGATGATTCCGGGTTTCCCCTAACATTTATATATTAGAATTGCCAAACTTTCTTCCAATTTTATATAAGGCCTGACTTTATGAGTAGCCAACAAACAATAGGTATCAGGGAAAAGAGAAAGAGATGCTTGCTTATATTTACACAGAAGGAAGGGCTGGAGAGTTTTAAAAGGTGGAAAGGAGTGGATAGCAATGTCAAAGTCCCACCCCTTGGCAAGGAGGGCTTATTTGTGTTAGAACCAAATGAACAAATTGAATGGCTGCCCCTGCTTCAGAGAGGACCCTATGGGTCAGATGCAGTCATCTGCAATCACGGGTTGCTCTATGCCTCTTTCTGTTAAGCAGCTCAATAGAACTTCAAGTATCACTTAGTCCTCTTTAACCCTTCCACTAATTACATCTTAGCAAGGACTTTATAAGGGGCAAATTATTTGTAGATTTTAATGATTTAATGTCCTTTTGTCCCTTTATGTCTATAGTTAACTACAAGTAAGTCCATTTTTATCACCAGGAAGATCAAGGCACAGAAAGAGAGACTATAATAGCCAAGGTCATAAAACAACATAATGACAGATCTGTGAAAGGAACTCAAGTCTCCAAGAGACCAGGTGTTTTTTCTCAAAATACAGAATGCCTTCTCCACAATTCTTACCACTTCCAACCCCTGACCAAAACAGGGCCATCGAAATACAAGTTTCCCCATGTTACTGATCTGTATTCCTACCCCCTTTCAGGTAATGAAATAAAAATCAGCTGCCTCAGACAAGTATTGATTATGAGTAAAAAATAATGTATCATGAAATATATACAGGAGCAATACATTTAAGTATCAGCAATTATCCAATCTTGTCAGATAAGACAAGAACACTATGTTAGGGGACATATTAGTGCTACTGTAACTTTAGTCTGGGATGCTATTTCCCTAAGAACATAAATTTCTTGTAATGAAAAATCCGACCAAGCACCTCAGATTTATGGCTCTGAAATAAAGGGAATTTTATAGGGTTCAGAACAGAGGGGAAATACACTTTGGCAAGAGATAAAGAAAAGGTGGAGTGGTGTGTGGGAGCTTGATGAGTTGGGAAGGGAAGAAGAAGCGAATAAATGCTCACTAGGTGCTAGGCTGGATACAGTTATAAAAGTTCCCATTTTGGACATATAATCACTTTGTAAAATTATTTCTACTAGGCTCCTCTTTTTCTCAAAAGAAAAAACTGAGTATCATAGATATTAACTTATTGATTATCAATAATTTGAGCCTTTGTTCTCCAGAATTAGAAGGCTAAACCCTGAGCAGACAATCCTTTAGTCCTTTCCTATGACTTTTAAAATCTCAGCTGTAAATGTGACTGCTAAAGGTGTACATTTTCCTACATTTTTACTTACTTATACCTTGGCTTCTCATAAAAAGGATTTTTGAGAGAGATTATAATTTCTTACAGTTATAATGCAAAGAGCTCTGAGTTTGCTTTAGCTTTTCCCCACTGATCGACATTTTAGGACAACAAATTTGGTGGGTTTTTAAAATGCATTTTGAAAATTGATTAGCACTTTTGGAAGAATGTACGACAGATTTCTTTGCTGATTGTAGTAAATCACATAGCATAATGGCATTAAAATAACACTGGCAAGGAGATAGGTATTTTGAAGAAAGGAAATGCTCAATTAAGCTAGAAAAGCAGGGGCTGGCTGGTTAGCTCAGCTGGTTAGAACATGGTACTGATAACACCAAGGTCCAGCATTCCATCCCTGTACAGGCCAATTGTAAAACAAACAGCAAGAAAAACAAACAAACAAAAACTGGAAAAGCAACCCCTCCTGCCTGCCCTTCCCCTAAGTTGGGCCTGAGGATGGCTCATAGATCCTGTCCCACCAGGCTGCTATGATCTCCCCCAGAGGCCTTGAAGCCTCAGATCTCAGAGTCTGGATGACCCACACTAGCATTTGTGTTGGGGGCTGTCTCCAGCTTTTCCCAACTAGAAAAAATTTTTAAAAAGCGAAGCAAGAAAGTAAATTATGTTTTTGTCTATGGGTCTTGGATGACATAGTCTTTGGAGTTCAAGTAGTGCTACTCTCTGAGATACCAGCTTAAATCAATTCAACAAATTTTCTAGGCACTGCCCATGGTATTGGTATCAGGCACTACAGTAGAAAAGATAGATGAATGAGATTAGATCCTTGTTCTAGGATGCTCAGGGTCTAGTGGAGAAAACAAGTCATAGACAAACTCTAATATAGGTACAGTACACTGAAAGAGAGGCAGAAAGTTTCTATGGGAGTCCCAAATGAACAGAAATTATCCCACTCCTAGAGAGTAGGGAGATCAGGGAAAGCTTCACTAGAAACGGCAACATTTGAGATAGACCTTGAAGGATGATCTTTCTGGAAGTGGGGATGGGGAAGTTTAGTAGAGAGAAGGGCATTCCAGGCTGAAGGACCTTCATGAAATGCCATAAGTCTCCACCTCTCCAACTCCAGTCTATCCTCTAAACAACTGCTATAGAATCATAGGCCTGATGACTTAACCTTAAAATTTTCTGTTTTGCCTTGCATACAACACCCTTCTCAATCAATCCTCACCCTCTCAAATTGTATTTTTTCATTTTGTTCACCTCCCCCTATATTCCCAAATATTCTAACTCTCTCTGCTCCCTTAATATGAAATACCACTTTTCGTTTCCAGGTGTCTTGTACTTGTTATTCTCTGCCTGGAATGCCTCTCCCCTTCCCCTCTTCCTTCCCTTCCTCCCTTTCCTAGCCTCCTTTGTACCTTTCTTTCCTCTTTCCTACTCAATTTTTCCTTGACACATTTCTAACTCTCCCCACTCCAAACCAAATTAGTCTCTGTCCTCTGTGTTCTCAAAGGACTTTGATCTCCTCTGTGTTTATCACCTTTTACAAACATCCTTCTTTATATCTATAACCCCCCAAAGACTAAGCACTCCCCCTAACTCCACTGGGCCTAACTCACTTAGTGCTTAAAACATGGTATGTACTCTGTAAAAGTTGGTTAAACAATGACATCGAATGGTAGGAAAAGATGGGGGAGAATTCAGGGAACAGTAAATGTTTGGCTGAAATACATACACACAAGATATGGCTGAAAAGATAAACTGAATCTATATTGTGGAGATCCATAATTCAGGAAGACACTGAAAGGTTTTGGGCAGTGGAGAACATTAGGACTAGTGAGAGTGGGAGAGACAGAGGTAGGTAGATCGGTTAGGAGACAATGATCAGGTGTGAGTGATAAGCAGATTAGAATTAGGGAGGAGGAAACAGGAATGGAAAGGAGTTGTTAGACTTAAGTAGAACTGCAGATGTGTGCTGTATGGAAAATTACTTAGATATGACAGGTAAGGGAGCAGTGGCCAGCATATAGACAGAAGAGAGAGGTCAAGGAGTTAACAGATGGTTGTGAAAAGAGCATTATGGGTGGTTGGATTCCAGGACAGAGTAGTCTCAGAAGTACCGGTGTCAGGATATTTATGGGAATAAAGCAAGGTGAGTAAGAAGTCTAACATAGCTAATAAAGCTGATCAATGCCTTAGCTGTCATACTGGAAAAGAAGCAACTGACCAGCAAGCTATTACAGATGGGGAATCTACAGGTTTGGTTAGAAACTGCAATCAAGCAAGGAGATGGTACTACTGTAGCAAACAGGTCCACAGAAGGTTCTCCAGGCTAGCCCAACTAGCTCTGTCTAGTCTGATTCTGCTCAGTCCACCTCCAGTCAGAATCAGCAACAGTACAGAGAGCACATTCTTACCCATAATTCTGCTTGGCTAATTCCATTTTCTGATACCTACCAGGATTTCAAAACCCTAGGTTAGAAATATGAAGATATGATGCTTTTAAGTACAGAAAACATGCTTAAATGAGCAACCGTACAAGTTTAAAAAATATTAAGGGTGAGAAAGATATCAAAAAGAGATGATCACAGTTAAACTCTAAAGAATTCTATGTATCTCAAAAATACATCAGAAATTGAATTCATCTTTCATGATACAAATTCTAAAATTCAAATATATGCACAAAAAGCTCATACAGAAGAGGTGATATTATACAATGAATAGAGTACAACCACTAGCTAGCTGGCTGTCCTCAGGCAAACTCATTCTCCTCTCTAGTCTTAAGATTTACTAGTTATACAATAAGGAAGATGAACTAGAGTATATCTAAGGGCTCTTCTAGCCCTGAGCAATCTAAAATTCAGTTAATTTTTATTTTTCTTCCATTTTAAAAATAAAATTAATTACATGTACAAGGAAAACCTGACACATAAAGGGGTTCTGATTTATGTTTTGTGTGATACTGAGATGAGCCTAAGATATACACCTGAGGGAACTCTTTATTCTCATCTCATGCTCCTTCTTGTATCCCTCTGATTTTTATACATCCATACCCGATTCTTATCAGAGGCATCAAGTAGGGTGCTGCTGCTGGTGACAGAGCTCTGTATGTTCCATCTGCCTCCATTTTTGGCAGTCACCAGTCTAATGCGGGAGGCTCTTTGCCATCAGGTTCTTGGTCAGAAACGATAGCGGCTACATTTTTGTCCTAGCTCAGTTGCTCAACATTTGGGTCTCCCTTCATCCTCTTTTCTCTCTTCCACTATCGTTCTTATCTGCACCATCTTTATGACATCACTCTAAAGGGATGTCCAAGAACAGGTGCGCAAGACCATAATTCAATGAGAAAGTATGTGAAATGCGTTGTCTATATTGAAGCACTATAGAAATGCTAGAAAACAGCATATTAAATAAGACCTGAATTAGGAGTAGAAAGAACAAGCAGAGGTACTCATGGGCTCAAATCAGCCTCCACACTAGTCTTAATTTCTAAACATTTAGACTATAGGTAGCTCAACTTTATTGGCAGATCTCAGAATCTCTTAGGCTTTGCAAATAATTTTATTTTTAGTATTTCTGCCTGCTTTCTCTCTCAAATCCAGAGAACAAGTGGCAGAGGAGTCCAATCACTGTTTGTCAGGTAAAGGATGGGGTATTTCTTTCCAAAGAGAGTCATTTTCTTCTTGATTCTAGACCCATATAGGCAGTATAATGGTATATTAGGCACAGAGAGATCAACCTGGAACACCCATTGGTATGTACAAAATGGTGAGTCCTTGAAAGGAAACATGTCATTGTAGCCTGGAACTTTATGAGAATGGGTTTATACATGGACTGTGTCCTAATCACAGAGTGACTTTGTTGCCAGGCAGCACTGAGTTACATTTAATACTTGAGTGCAATAACTTTAGGCTGAATTATCTTTTGACTTTCTCCATATGGTTTCTAATCTCTTTTCTTATTGCTCACCTATCCTGTTAATTGCATTTTTAAAATGTTATTAAATTCTTTTCAAAAATGTAATCACTGAACCACAGGGCTAGAAGGATCCTAGAAGATAGACTAATCCCAAACATTTTATAAGTGGAGTAACCAAGTCCCAGAAAGGGGAAACCACTTGCCAATGTCACACAGTGAGTTTACAACACATGCACATCCTTAGATGAGTGTTGCCTTCCAGTCCAGAAATACCCCATGTCACAAAGTTACTTACCAGGTGGAATATGACTTATAAATAAAAATAACCACTATCAGAGGGCTATTAACTTTTTGTTTGTCTTTATTGGAGGAAATGCTGTCACAAATAAGAAAGCTGTCCTTGCTTAGCCCAAGAGAAGTGGAAGGGGGTGGGGGAAAAGCCCAAATTTATTTGGAAAGGAGGTATTGCTCTTCCAGCTTCTGGATTCTAGAGCTCTGTCTTGCCACCCTGACGGATATCAGTCCAAGCATCACCATTCTCCCCTCCATGCAGACACACACACACACACGCACACTGTTCATGTATACTCAAAAACTCATGGTGCCTTTCTGTTCCCATTGTGGATGCAGGATGCTGCACAAAGGACCAAGAGTTGAAAGATGACCAGAGCTGGGAATTTATTTGATCTGAAAGTGCTAAAATCAATTCAACTATTTAATAATGCCCAGTTAAAACACCTTTTGAAATAATTTGGGGGAGGGTGTGGGGTGGAGTAGAAGGACCAGGGGTACCATGACAAGTAAAAAAGTTTTTAAAGAAGTCCCCAGTGATCATAGTACTTTTCTTTTACAGTCTTTTACTCATTCTAGCCCCCAAAGTAGCAAACAAGACCACAAGAAAATAAACATCAAATTAATTACTATATTTATTTAGAATCCCTAAAGAATTACAGACTGTCTACTCATTTCCCAATAGATCAGCTATTTTTAGGTAAGTAGACAAGAATCATCTATAAATGGTTCCAAGTAAATTGAAGACAACACATAACCAAATACAAAACATCTCATGAGAAAAAGTGATACTACTAGCCTGGCCCAGGAATCAATCTTGGTCCTACTATAGTCTTCCCATGAGATGCTGAGCTGGCTGTTATAACTAACTGGGAGCCCAGTTTCACCATTTGTAAAATTCCTGGCCTTCCTTCTTAATCTCAGGTATAGTTCCAAGGCCTTCCCAGCATATGTACTTGAAATAGGGGTACCCTTCCTATATCCTAAGCAGTAAAGAACAACATAGTTCAACACTGATGAAAATCTGTGGATCCAGGGCTTAGGTAAGCACCCCACTTCCTTACCTCTCTTGGCTATGTGGAAACCAAGTACAAACAGTTTGTTGGAAGGCCGGGACTGTCACATGAGTGTGGATGTATGTTAAGTTTCTTCACGTTTATTAAATACCTATTGTATACGTTAGACTATGCCGTGAAGAAAACGGAAGTGAGAAACACAAGCTCTACCCTTCGGGCACTTATAGTCTTGGAGAGGTAGAAGTGTACTTGGCAAAGCAGGTGTCTCTCAGTGGAATGAGTCTTAAATTGGCTCAAATATTTATTTCTGTATTTTGATATTACTTTCAAATTATTCTCTCAGCCTTGTCAATCCCCAGGATAGGTCTTCCAGATATTGGCCCAACTTGGATTTCTTTCAAGGTAAAAAAAAAAAAAAACAACCCTTTCGTCCATATTCCCAGGTCTTAGAGAAAAGTGAATGCATCTCTGACCACTCCATGAAGACAAGTGCGACTTCCCACTTGACTCTGGACTTGCTCTCATAGCTTCTAGGCAATCCATATCAAGTGGTGAGACTACTGTTCAGATCATACCCCATCCTCATCACACTCCTTTTGCAGATATGCTTGTGGTGGACCCTGGCAGGCACTCTCAAACTAATAGGCTAGTAAATGCCTGGACCTTTTCACAGTCAGAATACTCATTGCTGCCGAAGGGCAGAGGACCCAGACATCCTCCACCAGTAAGTGGACTCCACTAGGGTGTCTCTTGGTTTATTAGCTACTTACATGTGGAGAAAAATACTTTAAGATGAGTTTGACCACTCACAAAATATTTTTTTACGACTACCATAGAATTTTTATTCAACACAGGAAAAGAAAATTTCAATAACCCCACAAAAGCACCCAGGAACCCAATGACATATATTCATTAGGCCATATCTCTCCACACCCATTAGAAGGATTTTCCCTATATTCCTTTAATTTTCTACATCGGACCAGGAATGGGCTATCCAGGAACCAGAGAAAGGATAGGGGTACAAGATAGGGGAAACATCAGAAAAGAAGAGAGGTTTGACCTAAGAATAGGTATGTTGTCATTCTAGTTAGAGTTTTGCCCTAGCCCAGCAATCATCTATCACTATTACCTCTTTGTTCTGACTCCCACAAGTCATTACTGCCACCCATACCCAAAGCAGCTAAAAAGCCCTGAGAGTAACATAGTCTAAAATAGTTACGTGAGATATCTTCTCCAGCACACAGCTCAAGACAATCTTGGTTGATGCCCAAAGCCATACAAATGACACTCTGGGGCCCTGTGGTCATTAAAGTCTGTACAGTATACACCCACTCTGTGTGTAACTCCAGAGTTCACATTTGTTGAACAGCGACAGTCAGTTCTGCAGGACTCTTCCCATTTCTAGCAGCAAATCCACCATAGGGAAGAACTTCTAGGGGCTAGGCTTCTGGAAGTTCACCTATTGATGGGTAAAACAATTCTTGGAGAACACAGGGCAAGCACTGTTCTTTACTAGTGATACTGGTTTTCTTAGGTTCCTTTGCTATCTTCTCACCTACCAGTGGGGCCAAGTGTTAGAACAACTGTTTTCTGCAACTACAGCATCTATTTACCTTTTCTGTGCCAGTATCTGGGCTAACTTGCAACATCTAATCTGTGCCCTCCATTACAGTAGCCACTAGTCACATGTAGCTATTTAATTTAAATATAGATGAAATAAAATTGAAACTTCAGTTCCTCGGTCATACTAATTACATTTCAAGTGCTCAGTAATCACATGTGGCTAGTGGTTACCACACTGGACAGAGCAGATACAGAACATTTTCATTATCACAGAAAGTTCTACTAGACAGAACTGTTATTCTTACTCTCTAATCATCTAGTCTCCTTCTCTATTTGTGCAGGCTGGCCTAGCGTTTTATTTATTCTATTGGTCTCAGGTGCAGACGGTTGATGTCGTCATATTTCTCAATTCATCAGTGATCCAAGCAACGCATCTCTCTTGCCATTATTCATTTTTTCTTGTTTATTCCTACACTCATAGGTAACTATTCTAATACGGTAAATGTGTATCTTTGTATGTGTTCATTTAAAAGGTGTATTTTATATGTGTCTATTTAAAAATTTTTATGTAAATGGTATCATGCTACAGATCTCATTCGTTTAACTTTTATTACGAACCATTTTTTTTTTCTTTTTGGCGGCTGGACGGTATGGGGATCCAAATCCTTGACCACGGTGTTATCAGCACCATGCTCTAGCCAAGTGAGCTAACTGGCCAGGCATTGAAACATGTTTTTAAGATGCATTCATACTTCTATATGTATATCTAATTTGTTGCTTTTATCTGCTGCATAATTCTCTATGGTATGCATACACCACATTTTACCTATTTACTTTCATTATGGTAGACACCCAGGATGCCTATCCTAGAACTTTACAGAACTCTTCACAAAATTCCTGGCTTTACAGAAAATCTTCAAGGAAAATTATAACCAAAAGTACTCATTATTTGGATAAGTGACCTCACTTTTAATTGCACGTATTTTAACTCCCTGGAATATAGACCCTTGTCTGTCCTTCAGTATTCTAATTTACTCATATTACTCTTTGCCTATTACTGATCATTGTCCATTTTTTGCTTGGTTCTAGTCCTGTATGAGGTTTCTTCTCCTTTCTTAATTTTAAATAATAGTTTTCCATTGGTCATTGGTTCTGATTACCTGGATTCAAGTAGTTATTATTAGTTCATGAAGTCCCTTATCTCTTTTGTTTATTTCTTTTTATTCTATTTTACATTATTATTTAATTAATATTATTGTTTTTACATTCTATGATGTTGTTACAGAGAGGTTGGGAGGGAGGGGGAAAGGGGAAAGGGGAAAGGGGAAGGAAATGTGATGGAAGAAGGAGGAAGGAGGAGGGGCAGGATTGAGGCCTGTGGCATCCCCCATATTCCCACAGGGGAGACTGGAGGGCTTCCAGCAGTGGCTTGGTCATTGCCAGGCTGAGTGCAGGTGTCAGGGGGTGTTGCAAAAGCCCTCACCTCCCACCTACCCAGCTTGGGAACTGTGGGCCCTTCTTGCTGTGGCTTGGTGGTCATCGCTGGGCTGGTTGCTTGTGTTGGGGAGGCGTGACCGAGGCCCAAGGTCCCCCACAGTCCCAGCTCAGGACAGCCCAGGGCACTTCCTGTGGCTGCTCGGTGGTCGTCGCTGGTGTGTTTGAGCTTGTTGGGAGGGTGTGGAAGAGTCCCTTGGCCCCCAACCTTGGGACTGATTGTGGGTGTCAGGGGCCATGGCCGAGGCCCCTGGCCCTCCCCCCTTTCTGGCTTGGTGACCCAGGGGACTTCTGGTCCTTCTAGGTGTTATGTAGGTGTTCTTTGGTGAAATGAGACCTTTACTAGTTAATATCAAACTCTGGTTATGGGTATTTTGTTTTTTCTTTCAGTTCTGTGTTGGATTATTTGCTGTTCTTTGCTTACTTCTAAAATGGGGGAACTTCCTGTGAGGACCAGTACTTGAGCTCGTGGTTGAGTTATATTGCTGCTTTGCTGCTGATTCCCTAGGGAAGGCGTTTTGTGCAGCTCAGGCTTTAATGGTTGACTTTATAGGTACTTCTGGTTCTAGTGAAATCTGGTGCATCTGGGTTGTGTAGAAACACTGGTCTGGGCCTGAGTCTTTTCATCAAACTGCACCCCATGCAATTCTATATTCCTGACCAGTCTCCTCTGAGTGGTCCTACACTGATTGGGGGGCAGATCAGCTGTCCGTGGTGTGCTCCAGTGTTCTCCCGGTGGGCCTGTCTCCCCCACTACCCATGCTCCAAACACTTCCCATGGGATGGGCCATGCTCCAGCCCCTTGTGATGACTCACTGGCCTCTGAGTGGCTCCTTTTTTTCAGTTGTTGTGGCTCCTCGGTCCTAGGTGGGTCTATGGGAACCCTATTAGTGGTATTGCTGGCATGGGGGCCACCAAGACCCTCTTCTCCCCTGCCATCTCCAAGCAACTCCATCTGAAAGGCACAGCTCCAGCTTTTTGCCAGCTCCTGCTCTGTGCGCTCACCAGCACCAGCCTGGAAATGGCTGGGATTCGAAATGGTTGGAGGAGTTTTTTCTTTCTCTCGTTGTGGCTTCTCCCACTTTCATGCACTCTGTAGGTTTCTCCTTCTCTTCCCCTGAGCTCTAGTGGCCCCAGTTTAGCTGTTGTTGCTTTTTTATAGTTGTAAATTGGTTCATTTGTGGGAGAGAGTGACGCTGGGGAGTATCTACTCTGCCATCTTGACCAGAAGTCTCTTTTATTTATTTCTGATTCTTCCCACATCTTCTTTTCTTTGCCTTGCCGCCACTTAAGATTCAATGTGACAGGCAGTTTCCTGGCTAAAGTTTTCACTGAGCAATGGCAGTTAGGAATCTAATGGAGACAGGATTGCTACACTGACAGCAGGAGATATCCAGAGCATTTGGGAGGTTTTGTGTTCTCTGTTAGCTTGACACACAAGGGAAATAACCTTTTAATCCAGTGCAGCATATTACATTTATTGTAGTGTTATACAGTTCAAAGATGTTATGAAAAACATCCCCAGAGAGATTTAAGATTTCAAAAACATCCCGAGTGTGAACTTAATTCAACTACTCCAGAAGGCTAAAACAACGGAAGATGACCTTTTAGGCACTTCATATGTCAGGCACCGTTAGGCCAGATAATGTCATGTCAAATTAGAATGTTTGTCTCCTGGGGGAGAGGAGGGTGGGTGGAAAAGAGGGGGTGAGAGTATGTGTTCTAATTAAAATCATCTGTCAGTGCTAATGATCTAACATTTAAAAATTAATAATCTATAGAGACACAAAGAAGGAACTGAACAGGGGACACATGATGTCATTAAGGGGGCAGAAAAGGGATGCATGTATGTTCTTATCAACTTTGATAAGTGTTGTAGACAAATTGGGACTCATTTAGAGGAAAAAGTCCAAAACAAGAGAACTCAGAACTGATATTTAGCTTGCAGAGAAAATTCAAGAAATGTGCTTTCTGTCTTCAAATACCTAAAGAACTGTCACACAGGAGTGAAACTAAACTTGTTTAGTTAGACCATGATGGGAAGTAACTTGAGGGAGGAAGACTGCAGCTCAACATATGGATCAAGAGAAATGTCCAAAGATGGAATGGGTGCTGGGGGAGGGGCATAGGGAAAAAAGTGAGCTCCCTGTCAGTGGAAGTATTTAAGCAGAGGCTGGGCAAAAATTCAGCAACATTCAAGAACAGATTTAAACACTGGATGGAGAAGCTGGACTAGATGACTTTCTCTGTGTGACAGCAAGAGATCCAGTTGTATAAATCTAGAACAAATTCAATGCGTTTTTAAAAACACATAAAAGAAAATACAGCAAAGCTAATAAAACTGGGTCCTACTCAAGCTACCCAGCCATGTGTGTGAGAAAGATAACAACAGAAGACATTCTCATACTCTGACACCAAGTATAGCCTTGGATATAAGCCCATAGCAACAAGGAGCATGGCCTTCCTATGGACTCAAGCCACATTGGGGCACGTTTTTATAAAGGACAGAGAGATTCTGTCAAGAACAAGGGAATTTGGGCACTGGAAAAATGCTGCAGGTTCAAAAAACTCTTAAAGAACTAATCCATAGTTTTTTCTCAGCCGAAGTCACGACAGGTTTTCCAATGCAATTAAGATATATGTGAATTGGCCTAGGTAAATAAGGGTTCTTGCTTTTAGCACCTTGGCACCAACTCCCTTGCCCCCCATTTAAAAAAATAGGTGTTTTCTCCAGGAAGCCTCTGCCACATTTTTCCAGGGCTCTGTTCAGAGTTTGAAAGCCGGATGAAATGACATTCCACTTGGCTGGATTTTATTGCCTGCTGTACTCTTCAATTTCCCTTCTAGCCCAGACTCGATTACAATCAAGGTTTGCAGAAGGCAAACAACATGCAGCGAACCTGCTACAGTGTCAATTAAATGCAAACATACCCTGAAAATTAAAATGAAAATCAAATGCCAACACTATGAAAAGAAACTAAAAGCTCCTTCAGAAACCATGAAGAAATAAAGTCAGAGAGAAAAAAAAAAAAAAAGAAAAGAAAAGAAGAAACTGCTCTTAGCCTAGCAATGCATGCCCAATCTATTATATAATATTCTATCATCTCCCACATCAGCATACTCTATACCTTCATCAAATTATGTTTTAGCACATTTATGATCAAAATGTCTTAAAAAATTGATTTCATAAATTATGTTTAGTGGCATATGGCTGCTGTAGGTTTCCAAGACAACAAATGTACTTTGCTCCAGCCACCCAGTAAATCATGATTGTTCACAATCTTCAGGTCTTGAACCTGTGTGTTGATAAGATGGAAGCACTTTGTGGCCTAGGAAATGGCTCGCCATGAAGGTGGTAGTGGTGGTTAGCATTAGAATTGGTTGGTTTGAAACCCTTGATTTCACAGTCCTATAAATCTGGGCTGTGGAATCAAAGATCCCAAATCAAGTTTAGGGCTATAGTCCAATAGTAGCTACCTGTTACTGTTATTTGTCCCCTCAGTGCCTAACACAAGGCTTAGTAAATATCTGCTTAGTTTCTTTTTCTCCCTCTTTCTCTCCACATCTATTTCAGTTCCAAAGGCAGGCGGTATATGATACATAATCATAGTAATAATGATAATAATAGCTAATACTTAAGTAGTGTTATCCTCTTTTAGAGCTAGGTAGAAGTGGGGGCGGGGGGGGGCTGGCAGGGAGAAAAAGAAATTAACCAGTACTGAATGAAGTCAGTAGGCTGGCTTCTAGTCTCAGCTCTGTCACTTAGTAGTTATGTAATGCTGGGGAAATTATTTAAACTCTCTGAGCTCTACTTTCCTCATATGTCAAGTGAAAATAATAGTAATCTCATAGGGTTACTGTGAGAGTTAAATACACACACACCCACACATATATACATATATATGTATTTTATATACACACACACACACACACACACACACACACATAAAATTGATGAAGCAGCACAGCTCCTGGCTCATAGTGGGTCCTCAAAAGTGGTAGTTCTCATCTTCTTCTCCCTCCCTACCCCCAGAGTACCATTTAAAAAATTCCTGACAGGAACCTCTTAAATTGGGAGGTGGAATCCCCAGGATCTTGGGGTAGTTCAGGGAAGGGTGCACAGAAACCAGTGTTCAAAGCACTTTAAATATATTTATTACTTTAATTCAAACAACAGTCTTATGAGATAGCTTTATTATCTCCTTTAATAGATAAGGAAAGTGAGACTTCAAAAATTAAGTAACCCTTTCAGTCTTACTAAGCTTGCAGGAGCAGAATCAGGATTCAAACCGAGCACTGAGTTACTCCAAAGCTCATAGTCCTGCCAATCAAAACAGGCTTCTAAGATGCCTGAGCTGAGAGCCAGCATTCAGTCTTTGGTGGGGCCACAGAAGTGGACTGAGTCACCCCAAAACTGATAAGGCAACTTTGACTCATTAACATGTGGCTCTAAACAATCAAGTTGAACTCTTTACGTAAGAGGTTGCAGTAGGTTTCCAACTTGATGAACACCTGTAATCAAGAGTTAGCATTTATTTGATGTATTTTTGCAGGTCAGACTTACCAAAACCAACCAACCAACCATAATAGTGTCTTATCTAAGAACAGATTTTTGCACAGTTAAGAAAGTTATATTTATTATTTTTTCCAGTGCCAACTCTAATTAAAGTTAAGGGATTAAAAAGAGAATAGTGGATATGGTAACAGGACTACAGAGGGCTTTATAGTTTAATAAAATTATCACATCCACCCTGTCACTTGAAAATCACCACACTGAGCAAGGAAAATAATTATCACCTCAATTTACAGATGAAAAATCTAAGGACCAGGGAGGTAATAATATAAAGTTACTAATTCTCTCAAAAAAACAACTTTTTGTTTCATTGATCTTTTGTATTGTTTTTTGGGTCTCTATTTCATTTAGTTCTGCCCTGATCTTGATTATTTCTTTCCATATACTACTGTGGGGATTGGATTGCTGTTGTTTTTCTAGTTCTTTGAATTGTAGTATTAGGTCATTTATTTCAAAACTTTCCATTCTTTTATTATTTTTTTTTTTTGTCTTTTTTCCGTGTCCAGCAACGGATCGCAACCCTCAGTGTTGCCCCCGTACCGGACCGGGGACCGGCAACGGGATCGCAAGCCTCGGCGTTGCTCCCGTGCCTCGCTCAGCCAGTGAGCGGGAGCCGGTCTGTATGTGGGATCCTTCCCTCTTAGTACTGCTTTTGCAGTATCCCATACGTTTTAGTATGATGTATCTTTATTTTCATTAGCTTCAGGAATTTTTTTGATTTGCAGTTTAATTTCTTCTTAAACCCATAGGTCATTCAGGAGTCTGTTGTTCAGGTTCAATGCATTTGAGTAGTTTCCAGAATTTTGCTTGTTATTGATTTCCAGTTTTAATCTATTGTGGTCTGAAAAGATACTTAGGATGATTTCAATTTTTTAAAATTTGCTAAGACTTGATTTGTGACCTAGTATGTGGTCCATCATGGAGAATGTTCCATGTGCTGATGAAAAGAATGTATATTCTCTAATTGTTGAATGAAATGTTCTGTAGATATCTGCCAGGTCTAGTTAGTCTAAGGCATAGTTTAAATTCCGTGTTTCTTTGTTGATTTGCTGCCTAAAAGATCTAATGGTAAAAGGGGGGTATTCAGGTCACCCACTATTATTGTACTGGGTCTATCTCAATTTTAGGACTAAGAGTATTTTCTTTACATATCTAGGTGCTCCACTGTTAGGTGCATACATATTTATGATTGTTATGTCCTCTAACTGTATAGATCCCTTTATAATTATATAATGGCCTTCTTAATCATTTTTTATGGTTTTGGGTTTGAGAAGATAAATAAAATAGATAAACTATTAGCTAGGTTAACAAAAAAAAAAGAGAAAAGATTCAAATAACAAAAATCAGAAATGAAAAGGGAGACATTACAACCGATACAACAGAAATACAAAGAATCATTAGAGACTATTATAAACAATTGTACAGCAACAAATATGAAAACTTGGAGAAAATGGATAAATTTCTGGACGCATACAAACTACCAAGACTGAACCAAGAAGAAATAGAGAACCTGAACAGACCAATAACAAGCAATGAGATTGAAGCAGTAATCAGAAATCTTCCAGCAAAGAAGAGCCCAGGACTGGATGGCTTTACAGCTGAATTCTATCAAACCTTTAAAGAAGAATTAATACCATTTCTCTTCAAGGCTTTTCAAAAAATTGAAACAGAAGCCATTCTCCCAAAGTCATTCTATGAGGCCAGCATCACCCTGATACCAAAACCAGATAAAGATACAACAAAAAAAGAAAACTACAGGCCAATATCCTTGATGGACATAGATGCAAAAATCCTCAACAAAATACCAGTATTCAGAATACAGCAACACACCAAAAAAATTATACACCATGATCAAGTGGGATTCATCCCAGAGACACAAGGTTGGTTCAAAATATGTAAGTCAATAAATGTGATACACCACATCAATAAAACCAGGGACAAAAACCACATGATTACCTCAATTGATGCAGAAAAGGCATTTGACAAAATTCAACATCACTTCATGATTAAGACTCTTGGCAAATTAGGTATAGAAGAAAATTATCTCAATACAATAAAAGCTGTTTATGACAAACCAATCACCAATATCATCCTGAATGGTGTTAAGAACAGGAGCAAGACAAGGATGATCACTCTCACCACTCCTGTTTAACATAATATTGGAAGTACTAGCCAGAGAAATCAGGCAAGAGAAAGAAATAAAGGGCATCAAGATTGGAGAGGATGAGGTCAAACTGTCCTTGTTTGCTGATGGCATGGTCTTATATATAGAAAAACCTATAGACTCTACCAAAAGCTCTTACAGCTGAATAACAATTTCAGTAATGTTGCAGGATACAAAATCAGCACCCCAAAATCAATAGCATTTTTATATTCCAATAATGAACTAGCAGAAAATGAAATCAAGAAAGCAAGGCCATTTACAATAGTTGCCAAAAAAAAAATAAAAATAAAAAATTAGGTATCAATTTAACCAAGGAGGTGAAAGACCTCTACAATGAGAACCACAAAATAATACTGAAAAATTAAACAGGACACAAAAAAAGTGGAAAGACACACCATGTTCTTGGATGGGAAGAACTAACATAGTGAAAATGTCTATTCTACCCAACTTCAAATTATATTACAAAGCTATTGTAACCAAAACAGCATGGTACTGGCATAAAAACAGACATACAGATCAATGGAACAGAATAGAGAACCCAGAAATCAACCCACATACTTACAGCCAACTGATTTTCGACAAAGGCATCAAAAACATACATTGGGGAAAAGACTGCTTCTTCACTAAATGGTATTGGGAAAACTGGACATCCATATGTAAAGAATGAAACTAGACCCATGCCTCTTGCCATATACCAAAATCAACTCAAAATGTACCAAGGACTTAAATATAAGACCCGAAACTATAAAACTCCTAAAATAAAACATAAGGGAAACACTTCAGGAAGTAGGACTGGGCAAAGACTTTATGAATATGACCCCCAAAGCACAAGCGACAAAAGGAAAAATAAGCATATGGGATTATATCAAATTAAAAAGCTTCTTCACAGCAAAAGAAGCAGTTAACAGAATGAAAAGACAGCTCATAGAGTAAAAGAAAATATTTGCAAACTATGTATCTGACAAATGATAAATATCCAGAATATACAAGGAACTCAAATTACTTAACAGTAAAAAAACCAAGTAACAAAATTAAAAAATGGGCAAAGGAGCTGAATAGGCATTGCTCAAAAGATGATATAAAAATGGCCAATAGACAAATGAAAAAATTCTCAGCATCACTTAGCATCAGGGAAATGCAAATCAAAACCACATTGAGATATCATCTCACCCAGTTAGACTGTCTATTATCAAAAAGAGAATAACATATGCTGGAGAGAATGTGGAGAATGGGAAACCTTATTACATTGTTGGTGGGACTGTAAATTGTTGTAGCCATTAAAGAAAATGGTATGGCACTTCCTCAAACAATGACAGATAGAAGTGCTGTACGATCCAGCAATTCCAATACTGGGTATATACCAAAAGGAATGGAAATCATCACATTCAAAAGATACCTGCACTCCCATGTTTATTGCAGCTCTATTTACAATAGCCAAGAGTTGGAACCAACCAAAATGGCCATCGTTGGATGACCAGATAAGGAAAATGTGGTATATATACACAGGGGGATACTACTCTACCATAAAAAAAATGAAATACTGCCATTTGCAGCAACATGAATGAACTTAGAGAAAATCATGTTAAGTGAAATAAGCCAGGCAGAGAAAGAGATATACTGCATGTCCTTACTCATAAGCGGGAGCTAAATAAATAAATAAATAAATAAAAGGTACAATAATCACAATAATATGTTGAAGTTTCAAAAGGAGAGAACAGAACTGAGGTTTCCAGAGGTGGGAAAGGGGGAGGTGGTGAGGGGTAAGGAAGGAATTGGTAAAGGGCCATGTAAAACAATTACATTGTATAATGTTGAATATACAAATTATACCGATTTGAGGGTCACATATTGCACATAGTTATTGATATTCAACTCTGTACCCTACAGATGTGTGCAATCAACTGTTTCAATAATAAATAAATAAATAAATAAACTAAAAACAAGCCATAAACTGTTGACTTAGAAGAAAAAACAATGAACCTCCCCAGCCCACAACCAGGCACACCACCAGCACCTTGGCGACCCACCTGGGGGGCCTGGGGCATCAAGCTGGGGACTGGAACCCCTGCCCACAACCAGGCACACCACCAGCATCAAGGAGCATGCCAAAAACATCACCTCCATGTGTGTGGCCCACCACAGCCACCACAGTAACCACCACTGCTGCAAAAGTGGCTAGACTTCACAACCACCATGCAGATGATCCGCCAGCCACTGGAGTGCATTGACACAAGGAGAGTCACCAGCAGAGACCAAAGAAAAGAAGAGGATGTCTCTCTCCACAAAGCCCATTCCAGAGTGACAGAAGAAGCATCTGCTCTGTGATAATATTGGGGGACCTGAACACACCTTTCAGCATTAGACAGATCATCTAGGCAACAAATCAAAAGAATAACCATTACTCTTTCAGAGGGAGAGAAGAAATCTAGGGTTATCAGTGGTGGGAAGGGGTAGGGGGAGGGGAATAGGGAGAGATTGGACAAAGGGCATAAAGAATACGTACAATTTGTAACAATATACATAGTAGTAATATTGATTTGATCCACATATTTCAACATTAGGTCCCCCAAATATGTATAATCAATTATGATTCAATAAAAAAAGAAAAAAACCCCGATACTTTACTGCATGTTATCAAATGATTAGAAGAGAGAAGATTGAATGTTCACATCACAAAGAAATTATTACATTTTTCAATGATGAGATGTTAGTTACCTGATTAGACCATAACACATTGTATACATGTACTGAAATATAACTCTGTACCCCATAAGTATGTACAATAAATATGTTTCATTAAGAAATAAAGAAATTTTAGAAATATGTTCTGTAGCTTTTGGATATGTTAGGTAAGCATTTTTCTTTAATTAGTTGAGAATAAGATAAATGCGATGACATCACTGACTCTTCTCTTATTATTCTTCTGTAATCTGGTTCCTCTGAACTCTGGGGAGCATCAGGGTCCAAAGGAACCTGATGGTCCTCATTTAAATGCCAAGACACCAGTAAGTCAGGAATACTGGGGTTATGAATCACAGGAGAGAGGTACAGTGAAATGCCTCCTATTATCTTGCCATTATGGGGTAACAGATAAACAAAATCAAAATCTGCATACTCACATTTTGATCTTTTTCCAGTGCCAGAGACAGCTTTTAATTAGCTCTCATTATATACCTATATAAAAATCTCATTATATACCTAGATCAAATGAGTCCAATATTAGTCCAACCTATGGACAAGCAGCATCATTTGACACATATTAAAAGAGTTTTGGGAGTTGGAAGGAGACTATTTTCCTTACCCAAGTTGTTTTTATTTCCCTCTTCCTGCCCAGTCCTTTATGGGACCCTTTTCACTTTTGCTCTAACCATTTTCCAATTTTCTTGTATAAATCAGTTCTGTGCTATCATTCACCTCTTATGCTCAGAAAATGTTCCAATGTATTACAATAGTTCTAAAATAACTGTACCACTTTCAGATAGGGCATTCCCGTCTCCACCTGACCCCACAATATATCTGAATTGGTGATTTTTGCCAGGATGCAGGGCCTTGAAAAGGTAAAAGCCAATATTATAAATACAGCATCCTAAATATGATCAAGTAATTTAAGATCCAGAACCCCTACTGAGACTATCTAATAAAACTCACCTTGCCATTTGTAAATAAATTAGAGAATCAGTTTAGAGCCTTGCTGTGGATTGATTGAATTATATATTCATATATTAGAAGCCTAATTTCCACTGTAACTGTTGAGGGTGAGAAATCCTACTATGGTTATCGAAAGGTTGGGCCTTGAAGAGGTGAGTAGGTTGTAGGACCATGCCACAGTGAATGGATTAATGATGGTGGACAGGGGTGTGGTTCTGAGGGCTTTAAAAGTAGAGCACATTTAAAAGGAGAGATTCTTTCTCTCTGCACCGCCATTTTCTACCATGTAAGACCCCTGAGTTGCTGTAAAGCCACCACCAAAGAAGGCCCTCACTGTAAGTGTTTCCTGGACTTTGGACTTCTCAGTCTCCAAAACTGTAAGCAATAAACTTTGTTTTCTTATAAATTACCCCATTCCAGGCATTCTGTTATAAGTAACAGAAATGGACTTATACAGAAAATTGGTACAAAGAGTGGGGTGCTACTTATAACAAATACTTGAATATGTGGAAACAGCTTTGAAACTGGGTGTTGAGGAGAGGCTTGAGGATTTGGGAGGAACAGGCTGCTGAAAGTTTAAAAGATAAGAAAACCAGGGAAAGGTTTTCTTGTCTGGTTAAATGGTGGTGATCAGAATGTTGATAGAAATATGGGCTGTAAAGACCATTCTAAGGAGGTCTTAGATGTAAATGAGAAGAGACTTATTGGAAACTTGGGTAAAGATCAACCTTGCTATGCACTGGCAAGGAACTTGGCTGCATTCTGTTCATGCCCCCAAATTTTATGGAATGTGGAACTTAAAGGTGCTGAACCAGTGTATTAGCAGAGGAAATTTCTAAGCAGGAAAATATTCAGGAAGCTGCATGGCTACTTGCAACAGCCTATACTGAGCTATGGTGGCAAAAGCATGACATAAAGGCAAAATTTATAATGAAAAGGGAAGAAGAGCTTAAAGATTCGCAAAATTTCCAGACTGTCCATGTGGTAGACAAGCAGAGAGCATTTTCAGGAGAAAAATGCAATGGTGTTAAGATTAGTCCAACAAAAGGGATTATCAAGAGAAGGAGGAAAAGGCCCTGAAGTCATTGCAGAAGCTATGGGGCCAACCCCTCCACTACAGGGCCAGAGGCCTAGGGAGACAGAATGTTCCTGGGGAACAGGCCTGAGGCACCCTCTGAAGCCCAGGGCCATCTCAGAATGCTGGTCCTCACATCAGCACCCTGGCTGATTTGGCTGCTCCAGCTGTGGCTAAATTGGCCCCAGGTGTGCCCAGACCTGCAACTTTGGAATCCTTGCTGGCATCCACATAGTGTTAATTTTCCAGGCTTACAGAATGCCAGAGCTGTGAAGGCTTTCAAAGGATGTACGAAAAAGCCTGGGGGCCCAGGAAGAGATCTGTTGCAGGGGTGGAGTAACTGTATAGAGTCTTTGGTAGAGCAATGCCAAGATGAAATGCAGGCCTGGAGTTGCAGCAGAAAAACCTCATCAAGGCCATGCTTAGTGGAGCCATGGGAGCAGGGACCACCATGGAGACCAGAACTGTGGAGCTACCAGCATGAAATGCCAGCCTGCAAGAATTGAAGCATGGCCTCAGTCCAGGAACACCATAGCAGTGGAGCTGCCCAAGGGCTTGGGGACCCAACCCCCACACCAGCACACACAGGATATGGAACATGGAGGCAAGGTACATTATTCATCAGCTTTGAGATTTAATGCATGCCCTGATGGGTTTTGGACTTATTTGTGACATGTTACATCTTTCTTTTGGCCTATTTCTCCCTTTTTGAATGGGATATGTACCGTATGCTTGTTCCACCATTGTATCTTGGAAAGAGATAACTTGTTTTGATTTCACATATGGGACTTTGAACCTTGGACTTGTGAGCTGAAACAGTTAAGACTTTGGTGATGGAATGAAGGTATTTACCTGTGAAAAGTCCATGAATTTTTGGAGCCAGGAGCAGAATGCTGTGGACTAATTGGATTGTGTCTCCCAAAGGTCATATATTAGAAGTTTAATTCTCACTCTAACTGTTGAGGGTGGGAAATATATTATGATAATTTAAAGGTGAGGCCTTGAAGAGGTGATTAGATTATAGGACCATGCCACAGTAAATGAATTAATAATGGTGGTGAGGGGTGTGGTTCTCAGGGCTTTAGATGGAGAGCACATGAGAGTTTCTCTCTCTGCTCCACTATCTTCTACCATGTGAAACCTCTGAGTTGCTGTAAAGCCACCACCAAAGAACACCATCACCATGTGTTGCCTGGACTTTGGACTTCCCAGCCATCAAAATTATAAGCAATAAATTTCATTTTCTTATAAATTACCCAATTCCAGGTATTTTGTTATAAGTGACAGAAATAGACTAATACAAGCCTGTCATTTTGCTAATGACTTGCTCAGTACTGATCTCACTTTGCCAGAGAGGCAGTCTTAAGTTCTTGGAATATGAAGGACTGAGACTAAGGAGCATGAAAAGCTAAAAATTTTTCAGGTGGAGAAGGAATGAGGGCACCTGGGGACCTCAAAAGTTGCCATGGGTAGCCCCCTACCCAGAAGATGCAGGAATGTACCCAGGGACCTCAGGAGCAGCTGTAGGTGGCCCCTGCCATTGCCACAGACACCACTTTCATGCAGTTGTTCCAGGAGAGCCACCACCACAGCCAATGCCAGCAAAAGGTTGGCTTGCAACCAGAGCAGCAGCCATGGTCACTGTGCAGGTGGCCCAACAACCACTCAACTGCATTGACACAAGGCCCCCAGCAGATCCTGGGGAAAGAGGTGAGTGAATGCAGACCCATGACCCAGTGCCCCAACCCAAAGGGGGAATTACACTACCATACATGGTAGCACACACAGGAGTGGGAGGTACATGCACAGCTCATGTGACTTCCATGATATGGGATAAGACTCACATGGAACCTCCAAAGGATGCAGAAACCCAGTATTCACAAATAGAGTAAGAAAGAAAATTCCCAGTCACCACCAACCCATCCATCCCCCAACCAGGGGGAGCAATGACCCAGAGGAGTCTCTGCCTCTAGGAAAGAAGAAAGAGAAACCCTGCCAGGTGTCACCCATTCAAACTGATGAGCTCCAGTATACCCCAGTACACACATCAGGGTCACAGGACACTAGCTGGGGTGCCAGCAAGCCCACCCAGGGACACCCGCCCCAGCCAAACAGCAACAAGGCACCCAGGAGCTTCTCCCAAGAACTCAAGAGCTCACCCATATCCTCAACGAATCAACACAGTAGCACTAACCTCAGCAAGGAATCACTAAGTGCCCCAGTGCCTAGGCCACAGAGGCACTCACATGGAACACCAACACTGAATTATGGCTAAAGTACACACACAGAGATTACACTACTGTCTCTACCTGGTACCAACAGTTAATGATCCTACTTAGTGGGTGATATAAAACACATCTAGAGGAGGAAACCCCTCTCCTCAAAGCCCACTCCAGAGTAATAGTAGAAGCAACTGCTCTACAAGATGACCAGACATCAATGTTGAGATACTAGAAATATGAAAAAAACAAGAAAATAAGACACCACCAAAGGAATACAGTAATTCTCAAGTACCAGACCACTTACAGCAGTAAACTCTTTGAATGACTGAAAAATTCAATGACACATGAGAAGACTCAGGCAACACAGTGAAATGAGAAAGAGCATCCAGGATAAAAAGGAGCAAATTTACAAAGAGATTAAAACCTTAAATAAGAATGAGCAGAACTCCTGGGACTGAAGGATTCATTCAATGAGATAAAAACACAGCTGAGACCTTAAGCAACACATTGGAGCAAGCAGAAGAAAGAAGTTCTGATCTTGAAGACAGTATTTGAAAAATAACCCAGGTAAACAAACAAACAAATAAAAGAAAAGAAAAAAGAATTTTAAAAACAAAGAAAATCTAAGAGAGCTAGCAGACAACCTTAAGCACACAAACATCTGAATCACAGGTGTTCCAGAAGAGGAGGGGAAAGGAAAATGCATTGAAAATCTTTTAAATGAAATAAGTGGAAAACTTACCAGGTATGGGGAGAGACATGGACATTCACATCCAGGAGGCCCAAAGATCCCCAACAGATTCAATACAAAAAGGTCCTCTCCAAGAAACTTTAGAGTCAAACTGACAAAGCTCAAAGACAAGGAGAGGATCTTAATGACAGCAAGAGAAAAGTGTCAAGTCACCTATAAGGGAGTCCACATCAGACTAACAACAGACTTCTTAATAGAAACTCTACATGCCAGAAGAAAATGGGATGATATATTCTAAATACCAAAAGAAAAAACTGCCAGCTAAGAATACTATACCCAGCGAAGCTATCCTTCAGAAATGAAAAGAAAATAGTGTATTTTGCAGACAAATAAAAACTGTGGAAGTTCATCACCACACAACTAGCCCTGCAAAACATCCTCAAGGGAGTCCTGTATGTGGAATCCAAAAAGCAATAATCACAACCATGAATACACAAGAAAAAACCCCCTCTGGTAGAACAAAAATGCAAATGAGAAAGAGAAAAACAATCTTACCACCTCAAAAAAACAAAAACAAAAACAAAAACAAAAACAAAAAACCAACCACCAACATTGAAAACAAATAGTAAAAGGGATAGAAAGAAATAAAAGGTATTTAAAACATCCAAGTGAAAATCAATAAAATGCCAGGAGTAAGACAATACATTTCAATAACAACCCTAAGTGTAAATGGATTAAACTCCCCACTCAAAGGACACAGACTGACTGATTGGATTAAAAATCTAGACCCAACTATATGCTGTCTTCAAGAAACTCACCTCACCTGTAAAGACACGCACAGACTAATAGTGAAGGGATGGAAAAAGATATATCATGCAAAGGGAAACAAAAAATGAACAGGAGTAGCTACTCTTATATCAGATAAAATAGACTGTAAACCAAAACCATAAAAAGAGACAAAGAAGGCTATTACATAATGATAAAGGGATGTATCAAGCAAGAAGACATAACAATCATTATATATATGCAACCAACATTGGGGCACCTAGATATATAAAGCAACACTACCAGACCTAAAGAAAGAGATAGGTCCAAATACAGTAATAGTTGGGGACCTGAACACCCCTCTCTCAGCATTGGACAGATCATCTAGCCAACACATCAATAGAGAAACACAGAATTTAAACTATGGTTTAGATTGATTAAACTTGGAAGATATATACAGAACATTTCATCCAGCAACTACAGAATATACATTCTTCTCAGCACATGGAAGATTCTTCAGGATAGACCATATGTTAGGTCACAAATCAAGTCTCAACAAATTTTTAAAAACTGAAGCAATTTCAAGTATCTTTTCAGACCACAATGGATTAAAACTAGAAATCAATAACAAGCAAAACTCTGGAAACTATACAAACATGTGGAAATTAAACATGCTCCTGAACAATGTATGGGTCCAAGAAGAAATTAAACAGAAAACAAAAAAACTTCTTGAAACCAATGAAAATAAGGATATATCATACCAAAATCTGTGGGATACTGCAAAAGCAGTACTAAGAGGGAAGTTTAATGCACTAAATGCTTATATCAAAAGAATAGAAAGATTTCAAATAAACAACCTAATGCTACATCTCAAAGAACTAGAAAAACAAGAACAATCCAATCCCAAATTAGTAGACCAAAATAAATAATTGAGATTTGAGGAACACTAAATGAAATAGAGAGTCAAAAAATGATACAAAAGATCAATGAGAGAAAAAGGTTCATTCTTTGAGACGATAAACAAAATAGACAAACCATTAGCTAGACTAAAAAAACAAGAGAAAGACCCAAGTAACAGAAGTTAGAAATGAAAAAGGAGACATTACACCCAATATTATGGAAAATACAAAAAACCATTAGAGACTATTATAAATAACTATATGACAACACATTTGAAAACCTGGAGAAAATGGATAAATTTCTGGACACATACAAACTACCAACACTGAACCAAGAGGAAATAGAAAACCTGAACAGACCAATAACAAGCAATGAGATTGAAGCAGTAATCAGGAGTGTCCCAATAAAGAAAAGGACAGGACTGGATGGCTTTACAGCTGAATTCTACTTTTACAGAGGAATTAATACGAATTCTCTTCAAACTATTCCAAAAATTGGGACATAAGCTATATTAGTCCATTTCTGTTGCTTATAACAAAATACCTTGAACTGGGTGATTTATGAGAAAAAGAAATTTATTTCTTACCATTTTGGAAGCTAGGGAGTTCAAAGTCCAGAGAACACATCTAGTGAAGGTCTTAGTGGTGGTGACAGTGACCCAGTGGTCTCACATGTCAGAAAATGGCAGAGCAGAGAGAGACAAACCTCTTATGTGCTCTTCTTTTAAAGCCCTAAGAACCATACCCTTGACCACCTTTTTTAATCCACTCACTATTGTATGGTTCTACAATCTAATCACCTCTTCGAGGACCTACCCTCTTACAGTTACTGTGAGGCCCACAATTCTAATACATACAACTTGGGGACATAATTCAAGCTTCAATGAGTTTGAAGAGACATTCAATCCACTATATAAGCCATTCCCCCTAACTCATCCTTCTTTTTTTCCATTTCTTTTTAATTTTTATTTTTGGCAACAAAGCAAGTCTGAACACATTTAAAAAATTTTTTAATTGTATCATAATTGATTATACATATTTTGGGGGTTCAACATTGACATATGTTGAGCAAATCAATATTACTAGCATATATATTGTTACAAATCATACTTATTCTTTATGCCCCTTGTCTAATCTCTCCTTATCGCCCTCTCCCTGTCCTCTTCTACCTCTGATAACCCTAGATTTCTTCTCTTCTTCTGAAAGAGTAATGGTTACTCTGTTGATTTGTTGCCTAGATGATCTGTCTAATGCTGAGAGGTGTGTGCAGGTCCCCCAATATTATCATGGAGCAGATGCTTCTTCTGTCACTCTGGAATGCACTTTGTGGAGAGAGACATCCTCTTCTTTTCTTTGGTCTTTGCTGGAGACTCTCCTTGTGCCAATGCACTCCAGTGGCTGGTGGATCATCTGTGTGGTGGTTATGGCGTCTAGCCGCTTTCACAGCAGCCGTGGTTACTGTGGTGGCTGTGGTGGGACACCCACATGGAGGTGACGATTTTGGCATGCTTTTTGGCACTGGCAGTGTGCCTGGTTGTGTGTGGGGGGTTCTGGTCCCTGGATCCATACCTCAGGTCCCCGGGCAGGCCCCAAGGCACTGGCGTTGTGCCTGGTTGTTGGAGGTGAATACATTTTAAAAGACTATGATCACAGAAAATATGCTCTCTAACCACAATAACATAAGGAAATTTAGAAAATCACAAATGTTTGGAAATTAACCAACACTCTTCTAAATAAACAATGGGTTAAAAGAAATATTACAGGGAAATTAGAGAGTGCTTTGAGATAAAAGTCAAAGTGCAACATATCAAAATTTGTAGGATGCAGGGTTCATGCAGTGCTTAGAGGAAAATTTATAGTTGTAAACGCTTAAAAAATAAGAAAAATCTCATTAGTAATGTAAACTTCTACCTTAAGAAAATAGAAAATGAAGAGCAAACTAAACCAAAAACAAATATAAGTAGGAAATAACAAAGACTACAATAGAAATATATGAAATAGGCAATTAAAAAACAATAGAAAAAAATTAACAAAACCAAAAGTTAATTCTTTAAAAAGATCAACAAAATTTCCAAACCTTTATCTAGACTGACCAAGAAAAAAAGAGAGTAGACCAAAATTACTAAAATCAGAAATAAAGCAGGAATGTTATTATATTGTCATTATGTTTTTTGTGGTGGTAAGATTCAGTTTCTTTCTCTTTCTTGTTTGGATTTTTTTCTACCCTTGTGTTTTGTTATTTCTTGTGTATTTGTGGTAATGACTGTCATAATTTGGATTGCAGATGCAGTACTCCCCTGAGGATTTCTTGTAGGGGTGGTTGCATGGTGTTGAACTTCCACAGCTTTGTTTGTCTGGAAAATACACTATTTTTCCCTCATTTCTCAAGGATAGCCTTGCTAGGCATAGTATTCTTGGCTGGATGTTTTTTTCCTTCAGTATTTGCAATATATCATCCAATTTTCTTCTGGCCTGTAGAGTTTTTGTTGAGAAATCTGAAGTAATTTGATAGAGGCTCCCTTATAGGTGACTTGATGCTTTTCTCTTGCTTATTTTAAGATTCTCTCTTTGTCTTTGATCTTTGCCAGTTTGACTATAATGTGTATTGGACAGGATCTTCTTAGGTTGAATCTGTGTGGGAATCTTTGAGCCTCCTGGATCTCAAGGTCAATTTCTTTCCCTATACCTGGGTAGTTTCCCATTATTATTTTGTTGAATAGGTTTTCCATGACTTTTCCTTTCTCCTCCTTTCTGGAACACCCATGATTCAAATGTTTGTGTGCATAAGATTGTCTGTTAGCTCTGTTAGATTTTCCTCACTTTTTAAAAAAAATTCTTTTTTCCTTTCTTTTTGTCTGCCTGGGTTATTTTGAAAACACTATCTTCAAGATCAGAAATTCTTTCTTCTGCTTGTTGTAGCCTGCTGCTTAAACTATCGGTTGTGTTTATTTCATTGAGTGAATCTCTCAGTTCCATGAGTTCTGCTACATTCTTTGTTAATGTATTAATCTCTTTGTAAAGTGATTAAGTGGTGTTTAAGTACACTCCCTGCCTCCCATAGGACCCGAGATGTGCTCTCTTGCCTGCTTCTTTGAGGAGGAGGCTGCCTTCAGCTCCTGCCTTAAGATCCTGGGCATTCTCCCCAAACTCATTCTATTAGGCCAGCATCACTCTGCTACCAAAACTAGATAAATATACAATGAAAAAGAAAACCACAGGCCAATATCTTTGATGAACATAGAAAAATCTTCAACAAAATACTAGCAAATAGAATACAGTAACACATCCAAAAAATTATAGACCATGATCAAGTTGTATTCATCCCAGGGATGCAAGTGTGGTACAACATATGCAAGTGAATAAAAGTGATACATCATATCAACAAAATCAAGGGAAAAACCATATGATTATCTCAACAGTCACAGAAAAACTAGTTGTCAAAATTCAACATTGCTTCATGATAAAGACTCTCAGGAAATTAGGTACAGAAGGAAAGTATCTCAGAACAATAAATGCCATCAATGACAAACCTACCTCCAACATCATCCTCAATGTGGAGAAGCTGAAAACTTATTCCTTAAGAATGTGAATAAGGGCCAGCCCCATAGCTCACTCGGGAGAGTGTGGCGCTGGTAGCGCCAAGGCCCTGGGTTCGGATCCTATATAGGGATGGCTGGTGCGCTCACTGGCTGAGCATGGTGCAGACAACACGGTGCCAAGGGTTGCAATCCCCTTACTGGTCAAAAAAAAATGTGAACAAGAAAAGAATGCCCACTCCCACCACTCTCATTTAACATAGTTTTGGTAGTACTAGCCAGAGCAATCTAGAAAAAGAGAGAAATAAAGGGCATTCAGATTGGAAAAGATGAAGTCAAAGTGTCCCTCTTTGCAGATAACATGATCCTATATATAGAAAAACCTAAAGACTCTATAAGAGACCTCTGAGAGCTGATAAACAATTTCAGGAAAGTTTCAGGATACAAAATCACACAAAAATCAGTAGCATTTTAATACTCCAATAATGAACTAGCAGAAAAAGAAATCAAAAAAGCAAGTCCATTTATACTCGTCACCAAAACATAAAACAAATTTAACCACAGAGGTGAAAGATCTCTACAATGAGAACTAGAAACCACCACCAAAAGAAATTAAAGAGGACACAAAAAAATGGAAAGACATTCCATGCTTTTGGATTGAAGAATTAACATTGTGAAAATGTCCATACTATACAAAGCCATCTACAGATTTGAGGCAATCCCCATCAAAATACCAATGATATCCCTCACAGAAACAGAAAAAGCAATCTTAACATTCATATGGAACAACAAAAGACCCCAAATAGCCAAAGCAATTCTGAGCAAAAAATAAATAAATAAAGCTGGTGGCATAACACTAACTGACTTCAAATTATACTACCAAGCTTAGTATTCAAAACAACATTGTACTGGCATAAAAAAAATCACCTGGACTAATGGAACAGAATTGAGAACACAGAAATCAAACCAAATACTTACAGCCAACTGATCTTTGACACAGGCAATAAGAATATACATTAGGGAGAAGACTGCCTCCTCAATAAATGGTGCTAGGAAAACTGGATGTCCATATGTAGAATGAAACTAGACCTGTACCTCTCGCCATATACCAAAATCAATTCAAAATGGATTAAAAACCTAAATATAAGACCTGAAAGTATAAAAGTTCTAAAATAAAACATAAGTAAAACACTTCAGGAAGTAGGACTGGGCATTTATGAATAAGACCCCCAAAGCACAGGCAACAAAGAAAAAACAACCAAATGGGATGTTATCAAGCTAAAAATTTTCTGCACAGCAAAAGAAACAGCAGCATGAAAAGACAACCTACAGAATGAAAATATTTGGAAACTATGCATTAGACAAAGGATTAATATCCAGAATATACAAAGAACTCAAACAAATTAACAGGAAGTAAAACAAGTAACCCAATTAAAAAATGGGCAAAGGAGCTAAATAGGCATTTTTCAAAGGAAGATATACAATGGCCAATAGTACATTAAAAAATCCTTAACATCTCTAAGCATCAGGGAAAGCAAATCAAAACCACATTGAGATATCATCTCTCACACCAGTTAGATTGGCCATAATCAAAAAGACAGAGTATAAGACATATGATGAGGATGTAGAAATGGGAGCCCTTGTACACTGTTGGTGGGACTGTAAATTAGTGCAGACATTATGGAAAACAATATGGAGGTTCCTCATACAACTACAGATAGAACTGCCACATGATCGAGCAATTCTATACCCAAAGGAATGGAAATCAGCATGGTAAAGGGATACCTGCACTCCCATGTTTATTGGAGCTCTATTTACAATAGCCAAGAGTTGGAACCAACCTAACTGTCCATGGACTGACAACTGGATAAGGAAAATGTGGTATTATATACACAATGGACTACTACTCTGCCATAAAAAGAATGTAATACTGCCATTCGCAGCAACACGGATGAACTTAGAAAAACAATGTTAAGTGGAGGCAGCAGCACCAAACTGGCAGGGCAGCCACTGCTGCACTGCAGGATCCAGCCCAGGTGAGTCCCTGTCCCCCCAGGAGGCCTGCCCTGCCGAACCCCAGGCCCCAAAGGAGGCAGCATCAGATGAGCAGGGCAGCCGCTACCATGCCATGGTACCCAGCCCAGATGGGTCCCTGTCCCCCTCCCCCACCGAGGACCAACCTGCTGACCCCAGGCTCCAAGGGAGGCAGCAGTGCTGAGCTGGCAAGGCAGCGGCCACCACACTGCGGACCCAGCCCAGGTGAGTCCCCCCACCAAAGGCCGACTGGCTATCTCCCAGGCCCCAAGGCATCAGCACCAAATCAGCAGCCCCTGCAGGATCTATTCTAGATACCAGGATAAAATGGATGGATCGTGAAACCCTCTGCCACAATGACTAAACAACAATGGAGAGATACCAGAAATATGAAAAACCAAGGAAGTAGGGCACCACCAAAAGAATATAACTCTCAAGTTGTAGATCGTATAGAACAAGAAGTCCTTGAAATGACTGACAAGGAATTTTGAGCAATGATTCTAAAGAAAAAATGAGATACAAGAACACTCAGTTAGACAACACAACAGAATGAGAAAAAGTATAAAGGACCTGAAAGAAAAAATGTACAAAGAAATCAATGCCTTGAAAAAGAATGCAGAGCTGAAGGATTCACTCAACAAAATAAAAAACACAACAGAGAGTTTAACCAGCAGGCTAGAACAAGCTGAAGAGAGAATTTCTGACCTTGAAGACAGCTTGTTTGAAATAACACAGGTAGATTAAAAAAAAGAAAAGAAAAGAAGAATTTAAGAAACTGAAGAAAATCTAAGAGAGATAACAGACAACCTTAAGCACTCAAATATCCAAATCATGTGTATTCCAGAAGGGGAGGTAAAAGGAAATGTTATTGAAAACATACTCAGCAGAAAAATAGCAGAAAACTTCCCAGGTATAGGGAGAGACACAGTTCAGATTCTGGAGGCTCAAAGATCCCCAAACATATTCAACCCAAAAAGGTTCTCTCGAAGACACGTTATAGTCAAATTGACAAAACTCAAATACAAAGAGAGAATCTTAAAAGCTGCAAGAGAGAAGCATCAAGTCACCTATCAGGGAACCCCTATCAGACTAACATCAGACTTTTCATCAGAAACCCAAAAAGCCAGAAGAGAATGGGATGATATGTTCAAAATCCTAGAAGACAAAAATTGCCAGTCAAGAATACTTTGCCCAGCAAGGCTATCCTTCAGAAATGAAGGACAAATAGTATATTTCTCAGACAAACAAAAACTGTGGGAGTTTACTACCACACGACCAGCCTTACAAGAAATTTTCAAGGGAGTACTGGGTCTGGTACCTGAAAAACAACAATCACTACCATGAATACTCAAGAAAGAACAAATCCCACCTGTAAAATAAAAATTTAACAATAAAGAAAAAAAAGGTATCTACCATCCGAAGAAACCAACAAACACAGAAGACAAACAGTAAATCAAAAAGAAAGGAACAAAAGATATTTAAAACATCTAAACAAAAATCAATAAAATGATTATGTTTACAGTTCTGGTCAAGATGGCAGAATGGATGGGCCTCAGCATCACTCTCTCCCATAAATCAACCAATTTACAACTATAAAAATGTAATATCAGCCAAGCTGGGGCCGCTGGAACTCAGGGGAAGAGGAGGAAAGACCTACAGACTTCATGAAGGTGGGAGAGGCCACGATGAGAGAAAGAAAAAACTGCTTGGAGCATTTTGGGCCATGGCTGCATTAAGGCTGGAACTGCTGAGTGTATGGAGCAGGAGCCGGCAGGAACCACAGCTGTGCCTTTCAGATGGAGTTGCTTGGAGGTGGCAGGGGAGAAGAGAGCCTAGGAGGTTCCCAGGACAGCAAGACCACTAATAGGTTTCCCATGGACCCACGCAGGAGCAAGGAGCCACAACAACTGAAAAAGGGCCATTCAGAGGCCAGTGTGTCATCGCAAGGGACCAGCACAGCGCCTGTCCCATGGGAAGTGTTTGGAGCACGGGCGGTGGGGGAGACAGGCCCACTGGGAGAAAACTGGGACGCAGCAAGGACAGCCCATCTGCCCCTCAATCAGCACAGGACTACTCAGACGAGACTGGTTAGGAATGCAGAATTGCATGGGGTGCAGTTTGATGAAAAGACTTAGGCCCAGATCACAGTTTCTATACAAGCCACATGCACCAGATCTCTGGAGAGCTGGAAGTACCTATAAAGTCAACCTTAAACCCTGAGCTGCACAAAAAGCCTTCCCTAGGGAAACAGCAGCAAAACATGAATTTAGCTCCACCACACAGCTCAAGTACTGGTTTCCACAAGAAGTGCTCACGTTTTAGAAGTAAACAAAGGACAAAAAATTAGTTCCAGCCCAGGCACACCACCAGTGCCTCCAGGCCAACCAGGGGACATGAGGCATGGAGCTGAGGACCAGACACCCCACCCACAATCACACACACTGTCAGTGCCTTGGGGCCCACCCAGGGACCTGAGGCTTGGAGCTGCGGACCGGACCCCCCACCCATGACCAGGCGCATGGCCAGTGCCTCGGGGCCCCACCCAGGGGCCTGGGGACTGAACCCCTGTCTACAACTAGGCACACTGCCATCACCTTGGGGCCCCGCCCAGGGGCCTGGGGCATAGAGCTGGGAACTAGATACCCCCCACAACCGGACATACCACCAGTGCCAAGAAGCATGTCAAAAACACCACCTCCATGTGGGTGGCTCACCACAGTGGCCACAGCTGCCACGAAGGTGGCTGGATGTCATGGCCACCATGTGGATAGTCCACCAGCCACTGGAGTGCATTGACACAGGGAGAGTAGCCAGCAGAGACCAGTGAAAGGAAGAGGATGTCTCTCTCCACAAAGCTCATTCCAGAGTGACAGAAGAGGCATCTGCTCCGTGATAAAATTGGGGGACATGAGTACACCTTTCAGCATTGGACAGATCATCTGGGCAACAGGACAACAGAGTAACCATTGCTTTTTCAGAGGGAGGGAAGAAATCTAGGGTTATCAGTAGTGGCAGGGAGGAAGGAGACAGCAATAGGGAGAGATTGGACAAGGCGCATAAAGAATAAGTACAATTTGTAACAATACACATACTAGTAATATTGATTTGATCAACAGATATCAGCATTGAATCCCAGAGATATGTATGGTCAATTGTGATTCAGTAAGAAAAAAACATAATAATAAAATAAAATATTATGTTTACATATGAATATGAGGGTCTTCAAAAAGTTCATGGAAATGCATATTATGAAAAACCTATGCATGGATTTCAAATGTTTTTATGCCAAAACAAACTTGTACTAACTTGTTATTAAAAAAAATGAATAAAATGCCAGGAGTAAATCAATACCTTTCAATAATAACTCTTAATGTAAAAGGATTAAATCCCACATTCAAAAGACAGAGTGACTGACTGGATTAAAAAGATTGTCCCAACTCTATGCTGCCTTCAAGAGACTCACATCACATATAAAGACATACATAGACTAAGAGTGAAAAGATGGAAAAAGATATACCATGCAAATAGAAACAAAAAATGAGTTGCTACCTATTCTTATATCAGATAAGATAGACTTTAAACCAAAAACCATTAAAAAGAGATAAAGAAGGCCACTATACAATTATTAAAGGAACTATCCAATAAGAAAACATAACAATCATAAATATATATGTACCCAACATTGGAGCAGCCAGATTTATAAAGCAAACTCTATTAGACCTAAAGAAGGAAACAGACACTAATACCATAATAGCAGGGGACCTGAACACCCCACTATCAATATTATACAGATCATCTAGGCAAAGAATCAACAGAGAAACACAGGTTCTAAGTAACATTTTCGACCAATTGGACTTGGCAGATATCTACAGAACATTCCATCCAACAACCTCTGAATATTCATTCTTCTCATCAGCACATGGAACATTCTCCAGTACAGACCACATGTTAGTTCACAAATCAAGTATCAACAAATTTTTAAAAATTGGAGTTATTCCATGTATTTTTTCAGATCACAATGGATTAAAATTAGAAATCAATAACAAATGAAACCCTGGAAACTATACAAACACATGGAAATTAAACAACATTCTACTTAATGACATATGGGTCCATGAAGAAATTAATCAGGAAATCAAAAAATTTATTGAAACTAATGAAAATAAAGACGCATCACACCAAAACCTGTGGGATACTGCAAAAACAGTACTAAGGGGGAAATTTATCACATTAAATGCTTACTTCAGAAAAATGGGAAGATGGCAAGTAAACAACCTAACAATTCACCTTAAAGAACTAGAAAAACAAGAACAATCCAAACCCAAAGTTAGTAGACAGAAAGAAATAATTAAGATCAAAGGAGAACTAAATGAAATAGAAAACCAAAAAATGATACAAACGATTACTGAAACAAAAAGTTGGTTTTTCAAGAAGATAAATAAAATTGACAAACCATTTTGAAAAAAGAAGAGAGAAGACCCAAATAACAAAAATTAGAAATGAAAAAGGTGATATTACAACTGATACCTCTGAAATACAAGTAATCATTAGGGACTACTATAAACAACTATATGCCAACAAATTTGAAAACCTGGAGGAAATGGATAAATTTCTGGACACACACAAATTACAAAGACTGAGCCAAGAAGACACAGAAAATCTGAACAGGCTAATAACAATCAAAAAGATTGAAGCTGTTATCAGCAGTCTCCCAACAAAGGAAAGGCCATGACCGGATGGGTTCACTGCAGAATTCTACCAAACTTTCAAAGAAGAATTAATACCAATTCTCTACAAACTATTCCAAAAAATTGAAACAGAGGCCATTCTCCTAAACTCATTCTATGAGGCAAACATCATCCTGATACCCAAATCAGATGAAGATACAACAAACAAAGAAAACTATAGGCCAATATCCTTGATGAATGTAGATGCAAAAATCCTCAATAAAATACTAGCTAATAGAACACAGCAACACATACATAAAGTTATAGACCATGGTCAAGTGGGATTCATTCCAGGGATACAAGGTTGGTTCAACATACGGATATCAATAAATGTGATACACCACATCAATAAAATTAAGAACAAAACCCATATGATCATCTCTATAGATACTGAAAAAGCATTTGACAAACTTTGACATTCCTTCATGATAAAGACTCTCTCTCTAAATTGGGTGTAGAAGGAAAGTATCTCAACACAATTAAAGCCATATATGACAAATCCACTGCCAATATCATCCCAAATAGGGAAAAGTTGAAAGCTTTTTCCTTAAGAACAGGAACAAGACAAGGATGCCCACTCTCACCACTCCAATTCAACATAGTGTTGAAAGTAGTAGCCAGAACAATCATAGAAGAGAAGAAAATAAAGGCCTCCAGGTTGGAATAGATGAAGTCAAACAGTCCCTGTTTGCAGATGATATGATCCTATACATAGAACAGCCTAAATATTCTACAAAAAAAAAAAAAAAAAAAAAAAAAAAACCCGTAGAGTTGATAAATGATTTCAGCAAAGTTTCAGGATACAAAAATCAACACACAAAAATCAGTAACATTTTTTTATTTATTAAGAATATTCATGAGATACAAAGCTAATTGTCACCCCTTGTGCCCATGATGCGAGGGCCAGATTCATACTGGGGGCATACCCATTACCAGAAATTACTTTTGTACCCTGTGTCCCCATCCAATTATCCCCCAGTAGCATTTCTATACTCCAACAATGAACTAGCAGAAAGAGAAATCGAGAAAGCTAGCCCACTTACAATAGTCACCAAAGAAATAAAATACCTAGGAATAAAGTTAACCAAGGATGTGAAAAATCTCTATGATGAGAACTACAAACCACTGTTGAGAGAAATTAAAGAGGACACAAGCAGATGGAAAGAAATCCCATAGTCTTGGATTGGAAGAATTAATGTTGTGAAAATGTCCATACTACCCAAAGTGATCTACAGATTCAATACAATCCCCATCAAAATTCCAATGACATTTTTCTCAGAAATGGAAAAAACAATCCTAACATTCATAGGGAATAACAAAAGACCACGAATAGTCAAAGCAATCCTGAGCATATAAAAATAAAGCTGGAGGCATAACACAACCTGCCATTAAACTATACTACAAAGCTATAATAACCAAAACAGCATGGTACTGGCATAAAAACAGACACACTGATCAATGGAATAGAATCGAGAATCCAGAAATCAACCCATACACCTACAGCCATCTGATCTTTGACAAAGGCACTAAGTCTACACACTGGGGAAGAGACTGCCTCATCAGCAAATGGTACTGGGAAAACTAGATATCAATATGCAAGAGAATGAAACTAGACCCATACCTCTCACCATATACCAAAATCAACTCAAAATGGATTAAGGAATTAAATATATACCCTGAGACAATAAAACTGAAAGAAAACATAAGGGCAACACTCCAGGAAGTAGAAATGGGTACAGACTTCATGAATACAACCCCAAAAGCACAGGCAACCAAAGGAAAAATTAACAAATGGGATTATATTAAACTAAAAAGCTTCTGCACAGCAAAAGAAACAACAGAGCAAAAAGACAACCAACAGAGTGGGAGAAAATATTTGCAAAATATACATCTGACAAAGGATTAATATCCAGAATATACAAGGAACTCAAACAACTTAACAGTAAAAAACCAAGTAACCCAATTGAAACATTCGAAAAGGAGCTGAATAGGCATTTCTCAAAGGAAGATGTATGAATGGCCAACAGACACATGAAAAAGTGCTCTACATCAGTCAGTGTTTGGGAAATGCAAGTCAAAATCACTCTGAGATACCATCTCACTCTTGTTAGGATGGCTAATATCCAAAAGACTGAGAATGATAAATGCTGGGAAGGTTGTGGAGAAAAAGGAACCCTCCACTGTTGGTGGGACTGCAAAATGGTGCATCCTTTATGGAAAATGGTATGGAAGTTCAAACATACAGATGATCTACCATATGACCCAGCTGTTCCACTGCTGGGAATATACACAGAGGAATGGAAATCATCATGTCAAAGGGATACCTATACTCCCATGTTTACTGCAGTGCTATTTACAATAGCCAAGAGTTGGAACCAGCCCAAATGGCCATCATCAGCTGAGTGTATGTATAAGGAAAATGTGGTATATATACACAATGGAATACTACTCTGCTATAAAAAACAATGAAATACTACCATTTGCAGCAACATGGATGGACAAGAAAAATATGTTAAGTGAAATAAGCCATGAACAGAAAGAGAAATACCACATGTTCTCACTTATTTGTGGGAGCTAAAAACAAATAAATAAATACATATACAAACAAATAAATGGTGGGGGAGCAGCAGAGAAGACACAGCAATCACAATTCCTTGAACTTGTTAAAACAAGTGAATAGGTATGATGTTAATGGGGGGAGGGGGCAGAGCAGGAAGGGGGAAAGGAGGAATTGGCAAAGGGGCATGAAAATCAACTACGTTGTATATTGATAAAGTAAAACAAAATAAAGTTAAAAAATTATGTTAAGTGAAATAAGCCATGTACAGAAAGAGCAATACTGGATATCCTCACTCATAAGTGGGAGATAAAACAAACAAACAACAAAACAAAACAAACAAATAAAGAGAAAGAAAAATACAATAATCACAATAATTTGTTGAGTTTTTGAAAGGAGAGAATAGAACTGAGAGCACTAGAGGTGGGAAATGGGGAGGAGGAGGGGGTTTAGCTAGAAACTGGTAAAGGTCCACAAAAAGTGATTACATTGTATAATGTTGAATATACTCATTATCCTGACTCGAGCATCACATATTGCACACAGTATTCAATGCTGTACTCCACAGATATGTACAATCAATTATGCTTCAATAAAAACAAATAAATACATAAAAATAAAAAAATTTTCAAGTGGGGTAACATGACAAAGTTTGCTGCTACTTTTTTACCCCTGCCCCCAGTCCAAATATACTAGGGCTCAATCCTGTCACTTCAGAGTGTCGGTTCTATATGCTGACACTAACTAAAACCTCTTCAGTCACCCAAACAGTTGTCACCAAGAAGCTATGGAATGATAAGGCAACACTGTGATTTGACTTCATTTCAATGGAATGGCCATGGCAGGCTCAACATTGTACTATCTGTTATATTACCATGGAAAATAATGTGACACCTTAGAGCTAATGATCTCTAAATACTTAATTGTAGCTAGTGATTTCTTTGGTGCTTTCTGTAAGATTTATATATACTGAAAAACACATTTTATTAATTTACTTATTTATTTAACCATAAAAGTGATCAAGGGTAAAAGGGAAGTTTTACAGAGAACTTTACCTGGAAAAGGGATGGTGGCCTTTGTACTCCCTTAGATCAAATACTGGCCCTGTTGAACAAAGTAGAAAATCCATCCAAGCAAAAGGAGACTTTCTCCCAAAATGAGCATGCCATCATTTCTCCATGTACTGCAGATAAATGAAGAGTGTTCATGTGTTTGGTATGCATGAACAGGTGGCACGGACAGCATTTGTAGGTGAATGGAAATAAACAGCTCTCGCAGTGTAAACGCCTCCCATATGGTATCTTTTATTCTTTCTTGAGGTCTTCCAAGTAAAGCTATACCATAGTCAAGGTCCGTGGATAAATATAGGAATGCAGATTTTGAACCAAATTAGAGTCACATCACCCTTAGGAGCAGGTTCACTTTATTCCTAGAGAATAGGATTACCTTATGTTACAATGAATATGTCAACTTTTTAAGGTTAAAAATACAGTATTTCCCCAGGACAAGTAATACATTGTATTTACTAGCTGCTAACCACTTCTCCAACATAACCTCAAACCCATTGTAGGCAGTCAAGTAAAGTGAAATCCAGGCTGTTAGTTACAGTTGCTGATTGGACTAGGTTAAATTTTACACATTAACAACTACTTAAACAAGCTGGGGGAAATACTCGCTGCCTTTAGATGAATGCAAGTTTAAGTCCCAGTACTAAGCTGACCTACCCCTCATGATGTCTAATGATAAGGGTATTAACATTTATGCTAAAAACTTTACATTGATTTGCATTTAGCCCTTACAAAAACCCTGTGAAGTAGGTAGGAATTAGCACTTCTATTTTATAAATTAAAAACTAAAGCTTCTCAGAGAGTTTAAGTAACTTGCTCAAAGCCACACAGCCTTGCAACCATTCTAGGACAATATGTTCAGCTCACACATAGAAATTTTAAGGGAGGGAAGAAATGAGTGTGTTTGTATTTGTATTTGTATTTGTATTTATGTGTGTGTGTGTGTGTGTGTGTGAAAGTGAACAGCACTTTCCCAAGTGACCAAGAACAAATTGGTACTTCAATATTTTTCTCCTGTCTTCTATGTAATTTCCTCTTCGTTTAGTCTTTTTGTACTGGCGTTTTGTTCAGTTTGTCTTTGGCACTTCCTTAATTTCTTTTCAGAGACAACAGAGGCCTTCATTTTAGTCCAGACACTGATATATGAAGATACTTCAAAAGTTTGTGCAAAAATAGAATTGAAAGATAATACAAATCTTTCCATAAACTTTCCAAAGTACCCTTGTAAATGCTGGGTTCTCCAGCTCTGGGAAAGTCTGGAGAAGAAAGATTCTTGCACATACTTGCTGCTAGAAACAGGCCAGGTGCAGAAGCCATTCACTGATTGAACTCTGGGAACCTATTACGTTTTAACCCTATTAGCTAACCATTTGATGTTAAAAATTCATTTCCAACAGATAGACATGGTTTTCACTAAAATCACCTATGATGCCAGAGTTCTGACTGATTGAATAAGACATAATCTGACCCCCAATGTTCTTATTGTTCTCTCTGGCCATATCTTGTTTTCGATACTCCTCCATGCCTACCACAGTAGTAGGTGCCTGTCTCTCCTCTAATTAACCCTGCACATTGCTTCTTAACACACTATTTTCTCATCAGTCTGCTGGCTCAAGAACTCACAGTGAGTCACCATTGCCCACCATATCAAATCCAGTTTCCTTTGTCAGGCTTTCAAGGACGTCCATAATCTGGCCCCATCATACCTCAGCAGGCTTACCCGACACCACACACAGCACCTGATATATGCTCCTTTCATCTACGAGAGGCTGCTATCCTTATTGTCCCAACACAGGCAACATCTCCCTGCCTTCTTCCTCTCTACCTCTCCAAATCTGACCCTTCAAGGCTCAGTCCACATTGACCTCCACATTTTCTGAATGCCTTCTGCTCTACACCATTTAACACCTTATGCTCTGTTATCTTAGATTGTTTCATTTCTTCTAACAAAAACCTTAGTTTTTCTATTTTTGTGGACCCAAACAGAATATGAGTTCCTGGAAAGCAGGCTTTTAGGATTTTACATCTACCACCATATCATACCCCTAAATAGAGCTGGGCATGCAACAAGAGATCACTAAATCCTTGCTGCTCAATTCCCCAAAAATATTTCCGTTGGGGAATTTGGAACACAGATTTATATCATTTATACTTGGAAATGGCTGGGGGAATGTAGATTCAGTTTTCATGTAGTTTTTCTTACATTTTACTAATTGCCTTTAATATACTTCCTCTGCCAGAGCCAGTCTGCTTTAATTACTCCTGGGCATTCTTCTGGGAATTTCACCAAAATACCAAAGGAAAATGAAATCTAACTACATTCAAGTGATGAATTGCTATTGGCCTTTGAATCATACACAGATAAAGTCTGTTTTTTCTCTTTCCTAATGTTAACTTTAATCAAGGTGTCCAAATGAGCTGAACCTAAACAAACTCAGGTCTATAAATAGGCCTGGAACTATACCACATGATCTGTTGGAAGCATGGTTCACAGAGGTGATAAAATTTTGTGTTTTTTGACATTTCTTGAGTAATCTAATAAAATCACCTTAAATTTTCAGAGCATTTCACTTTTCATATCTGCTATTTTATTTGATCTGTGCAACAAAACTATGAAGCAGGTATTATCTCTCTTTTGTGCAAGGTAAAACAAACTCAGAGTCAGAGAACTTAAGAAATACACCAAAGCCTCAAAGCTGGGAAGTGGTAGAAACAAGACCTGAACGCAGGGTATAGAAAACTTGGGAAGGAAGGTAGGGTACATCAAAGTAAAGGGCCCTGGTGACTCAACTGAACATCAACTGTGTGCTAGGTAGTGTCAGATGATACAAATATGAACTCATCCTTACCCTAAAGGTACATAAATGTGTGAAAAATATATGTAAAGGCTGGGCAACTGTAGCTTAAAAGAAACTAAGTCCAAAATGAGGTTTCTAGACCAATGCTTCTTCCCACATTGCCTCCTAGAATTCAGTTTCGAGGACCCAGCTCCCACTTACCACCTTCTGTCTCTTATCCCTTTAGCTTTCAGTGGTTGGCTTTTGGTATAGTTACAAAGTAGGCTTTGATGAAGTTCTGTTGCTCTCCAGAGAAAGAATAAGGGAATATTGGTTGGAAATGAACATTGGGAGAAGTTGCTACAATCTCCTGCAGAAAGAACTAAATCAGGAGGTTAGTAGTGTGAAAAGATGAGAGCAGGAGTTTTGTATTTTTGTTCATTGCCAAATGTGCAGTTGGTATCGAACAATAAACCATAAGAAGTATGTTTGAGGGAAGGAATCAGAGGAAGAGTGTAGGGAGCAAGGGGTGAGGGAGGAGAAAAGGAAGAGAGAACAGGAGGGAAACCTCAAGTTTTTTGTATGCAAAATTTGTACTAAGATTTACCTTCTTTCCAGGGTGTGGTGTAGCTCAGTTAGTGGAGGCCAATGGTTTTTCGATACTAGCTATTCTTGAGGACAGGGCAGGGACCAACTGACTGAAAATTTGCTAAGTCTTCACAATATAGAGAATCAACCAGACATTTGAAGGCCTGGACATTAGGCAAGAATTTGAGAGCCCCAAACCAAATGGTGGCTGAATGACAGTGTTTCCCAGAGTATAAAACCAGAGATTAAAAAGGATGAGGGGAGGGTGGCTTAAGGGCTTATGCTCTCTCTCAGGAGCTGCATTTACTTAAAATTCCTGATTTACAGTGCCAGAGAGAGGCCTCTAGGGGGTAGCACCTTCTACTAGGGTAGGCAAAATCCTCATTATGATGACAAAGAGTTCTGAAACTCTTTCAAACTTGCAAGAGGGCCCCTCTGAGCTCAGGTTTGGAAATTCGGCAACCAACACTTTATGCTACTGAGCAAGTTAGAATCTTTTAATAAAATACACTTCATATTCAGAGCTGACCAAGCCAGGAGGCAGGAGATTCAGTGGCTTAGGTCCCCGCTGTTATTTCAAACCTCCCAAAGAGTTGGCAGACCAGAAAGCCCTGATCCTCCCTACTACACATGGGCCCTTATTTCTTACCACATCACATCCAAACATTTCTGCATTGTTTTCAAGACCTGCCCCAAATGATTCCTGTTGCCCTGGTTATTAGGCTTGGCCTCATTACTCCACAGACCATATTCTTCCTCTTACTCTCATGCGCTTTCACTACTAGGTCTGCCTGGAACACCCTTCCCTCTTCATTTCACCTAGTGACATTATACTCATCTGTCAAGGTCTACCTACTTTTTAAAGCCTTTCCTGACTATTAGAGACTTAGCTGATATCCTTCCTTCTGAAGAGTAAGTGCAACCCGGCCAGGATAAGGGAGACAGTGTGGTGGAGAATATAAAATAGTAGTATAGGAGTTGGAGAACAAGTTCCACATCTGCCAGTAAATAGAGTAAACGACTGGTAAAGTTATCTAAACTTCAATCATTTGTTTGTTTTCTACTGTATTTCTTCTTCATCATTCATTACTTGTCCGCTATATGTTAGTTGTTGATGAATACTATCGAGATCTTGCCATTGAGGACTTCAGAGTTTAATAAATGAGATAAATATATAAATAATTAGAATAAAAAATAGGAAAAGTGGTTAAATGCCAAGAGAGCATCATAGAAAGTTCCTCAAGAGGTCAGATGAAGTTAAAATTAATCCCGCTGTAGAAAATGTCATTTGAGTTTGGTCTTGGAGCACAAACAAAAATATTGTAAGGATCAAATAATACATAGGAAAGTGTTAGAGAAGTATAAAATGTGATACAAATGCAAGGGTTAGTATTTCAACTAGGGTGAAGGATAGGAGAAGACGTTCTAAGGAAAGATAAAGTAGATTGAGGAGTGATTAAATCCCTTAATTCCTTATGCACAACCTGCCAAATACTTCACTTTAAAAGAAACAATGAGCTTTGTTGATGGTGGGGCCTCCATCTAATCTCTGTCCTTTTCTGCCAGCACACAAAAGAGCCTATATTATATTGTACATTAAAAGTTTCCAGGGCCACCTGGAGCAGGGGGCTCAGAAAGAGCCTCAGATAGGGCTCAGTGAGGTCTGACAGCAGAGGGCCAATTTGAGGAGAACCACTGACATCGCGCCAAGGTAAAGGGTAAAAGAACATGCTAGCAAGACGAATGAGCCAGTTCTATCCTATATGCCGAATAAAGGCAATTCCCACTCATGGGTTGGGAAGGGCTACAGCAGCTATGAGAGTATAAAGCAGAGGAGGAGTCCAACAGCAGTTAAAATACTCTTAACATGCACTCCCCACCAAAGTTCCATCAGGATTATTGCTGTCCATCTATAAGATACACAGCTCCCCAAGCTGTTCTCCAATCTACTGGCTGCCATTACCACCTGGGTTCAAAGAGTACAGACTATCCTGTGGTAAATGACTCTACCAGTGTTAGGTCTGAATACATGCATCTCTTCAAGATGACCCTCCTTGTCCGCCTCCACACAAGAAAGTCATCCTAGTGCACAATTCCATATTCTTTTTCTTCATCCTTAGAGGGGAAACTTTTGGGAAAAAAGATCAGGTCTGGGCTGGGCGTCTAGCCCAGTATTTATCTCAAAATATTTCAACAGTATTCAGGTTTATGTAAATTCATTTCAATTCAATTCAGAATCAAATTCACTGTTGGTGTTAGTCACCATTATTATGGTATTATTGACCACAGTCTTCACTGGGATTGTCTCAGGGTTTGCTGGGAAGCACCTGTCTATGCCTTTCTCCGGAGGCTCAATTTTGCACCTTCCTTAGGAGGGTCACATCTTTGCCAAAACTCCATTGTGAGTGGTGGAACAATTTGGCTTGTACAGAAAACCACGAAGAAATATATAGCTACTGATAAGAAAATACAATGTGAATCCGGTGAGGGCCAGAATGGTGCTGGTGACAAAATTATCTGTAATTACAGAGAAAAATAAAATCCTCAGTGGGATGTTTTTTACAGCTTCTCCATTCACTACTCTGTGGAGTTGCGTTGCAAATTTTCATTCTTACTGCACTCAATCACACCCAAGAACAGCTCTAACTCTCATTACTCATTTGTAATAATAATAATCCCCCACATTTAATGTGCTGCTTTATACTATATATGTGTGTGTGTGTATATATATACATATATATATATATAATAAAGTATAAAATAATTTCATACCTATCTATGAAGGAAAGAGTTAACCCAGCAGGCTTGAGTTGCTCAAATCATACATTCTCAGAAGGTCCTACTTGGGTGACTGGCCCTTGGCTGGCTCCTGGAAACTGAGGTCTTAGAATGTTTCCTATGCTACTAACTGATAAGAGTGTTGTGTATGCTTGAAGCCTTGAGCCATGCTGTTAACAGCTTGGACAGCTTATGCAAAAAATATTATTTATGGTGAATACCTGCTTTCTTTCTGAGGGTTCTGGAATTTGGGTAACTCCAGTCAGTTACTACAGCTACCCCAATAAAAAACCCTAGACTTTTAGGCTCAAGAAAGCTTCCCTGGCAGAAAACACTTTGCATGTGTTTCTGCAGTTCACTGCTGGGGGATTAATCACATCCTGTGTGACTCCATTGAAAGAGGTCTCTTGGAAGCTTGAACTTGGTATTCTCAAGTCTCTGCCTAGTGTACCTTTTTCCTTTATTGATCCTTTTCCTATAATAAAATGTAGCTGAGTATGATGACTTGAGTCCTGTGAAAGCTTGTAGCAAATCAGCAAACCTAGGGGTGGTATTGGAGACCTCCAATATACTGTCTTACAGTATCATTATGAGGATTATCACCTCCATTTTACACATAAAGAAACTGAGTTTCATAGAGATCAAATAAATTGAGCTGGAAATAGAACTCAATTCTTCTTTCCAAATGCCAAGCTCTTCCTACCGTAATAAACTGTTCCCTGTATAACTTTTGTTGGGGTTAGGGGGTACCTAAAATGGTACCAGAAGTCCCTTTCAGCTCTGATAGTCACAACTGTGTGTTAAGAAGCCCATATGAAGGACAGAAAAGCAGAAAAGGAGGAAGTACAACTAAAAAATACAAAGATTATTCAAGTTATCTTCCCCTACTCCCTCACTGCACACTTGACTTCTGTTTTAGGGTGTCCAGGGCTCTACTAACACTCTACAAAAGTGCATGGGCAAGGAAAGAAATTACATACTAAAGAATAACTAGTTCTACTACTAATGCCATTCCCCAGGCATTCTGCCCAGTCCTTGATAAAAACTGTACACATAAATGTGAGAAAGATCCTGGTTGGGTTTGTTCAATGTTATTATTAGGGTAAAAACTGAAGGGAAAGTTTACAGCATTCTCTGACCTGACCTTACCAATATTAGCTTGCCTTGCTGTCAACTCCCAAAGGACTGGCTTTGTCACTCAACACTCCACATATACCTATGTAGTCTGTCTCACTAACTAAGGTATATGTTCTAACAACAGTGGGGAAGAAGATTGTGCCTAAGTAGGATAATAGACAAAATTTATGAAATAAATTACCTTTTGTGAAATTTGGTATTCATAAAATAAATGTTTTATATTTTATTTTATTATTTTTTAATTCAAAATAATTTAACATTTACTTGTACCTTTGTGGGGCACAGTATGTTGTTTCAGTACATGCATATACTGCACAGTGATTCACATAGGGCAGATAGCATAGTTTCATACCCATTAGTCCACCACTTTTCTTCTTCTCCCCCTCTTTCCCAGCCTTTAGTAACCATTATTATACTCTGTTTCTATGACAACCACTTCTTTCCCCTTAGATTCCACATATGAGTGATATCAAGCAGTATTCATCGTTTTGTGCCTGACATACTTCAGCTTACATGAGGGTTTCCAGTTCCATCCATGTTGCTACAAATGATAGGATATCAATTTTTTAAATAGCTGGATAGTATTACATTTGTATATATACCACAGACTTTTTTATCTATTCATTTGTTGATGGACATTTATTGATTTCACCTCTTGGCTACTGTGAATAGCATTGTGATGAACATGGGAGTGCAGGTGGGTTTTTTTTGATATATTGGTATATTCATTCCAACTTTGGGTATATATGCAGTAGTGGGATAGGTGGGTAGTAAGGTAGAGCTATTTTTAGTTCTCTGAGGAATCTCCATACTGTTTTCCACAGTGGTGGTACCAATTTACGCTCTCACTAGCAATGTAGGAGAGTTCCTTTTTCTCTGCATCCTCACCAGCATTTGTTATTTTTTTGTCTTGTTGATAATGGACATTTTAAGTGGACTGAGATCATATCTCATTGTGGTTTTAATTTGCGTTTCCCTGATGATTAGTGATGTTGAGCATTTTTTTAATGTGCCTATTGGCCATTTGTATACCTATTTTTGAGAAATGTCTGTTCAGGTCCTTTGCCCATTTTTATTTTTTTATTTTATTTTATTTTTTTTTCCTTTTTGTCTTTTTTTGTGACCGGCAATGGATCGCAACCCTCAGTGTCGCGCCCGTACCGGACCGGGACCGGCTACGGGATCGCAGCCCTCGGTGTTGCACCTGCACCTCGCTCAGCCAGTGAGCGGCCGGTCTGTATGTGGGATCCGAACCCTCGGTGGGAGCGCTGCCGCGCTTCCCAAGCAGCGCACTGTAGCAGTGTGCCACCAGGCCGGCCCCTTTTTGCCCATTTTTAAATTGGGTTAATTGGTTTTCTGCTATTGAGTTGTTTAAGTTCCTTATGTATTCTGGATATTAGCCCCTTGTATGATGTGTAGTTTGCAAACACTTTCTCTTATTCTGTAGGTTGTCTCTTCACTTTGTTGACAGTGTCCCCTGCTGTGCAGAAGCTTTTTAGTTTGATGTAGTCCCATTTGTGTATTTTTGCTTCAGTTGCCTGTGCCTTTGTAGTCTCGCTCAAAAAAGTGCTGCCCATTCCCATTTTATGTAGTGTTTTCCCTATGTTTCCTTCTAGAAGTTTCACAGTTTCAGGTCTTAAATTTAGGTTGTTGATCCATTTTGAGTTGACTTTTGTGTATGGTGAGAGATAGGGGTCTAGTTTCAGTCTTCTGCATGTGGACATCCAGTTTTCTCAGCACAATTTGTTGAAGAGGCTGTCCTTTCCCCATTGTATATTTTTGTCACCTTTATGAATAATCAGTTGGCTGTAAATGTGTAGGTTTATTTCAGGGCTCTTTATTATATTCCATTGGTCAATTTGTTTTTATGCCAGTACCATGCCGCTTGGGTTACTATAGCTTTATAGCATATTTCGAAGTCAGGAAGTGTGATGCCTCTAACTTTGTTCTTTTTGTTCCAGATTGCTTTAGATATACAGGATCTTACGTGGTTCCATAAAAATTTTAAGATTTTTTTCCCTATTTCTGTGAAGAATGTCATTGGTATTTTGATAGAGATTGCATTGAATGTGTAGATTGCTTTGAGTAATGAGGACATTTTGATGATGTTAATGCTTCTTTTTTTTTTTAATTTTTATTTTGTCAATATACAATGTATATGATTATGATGGCCCATCACCGACACCTCCC